>NC_069506.1:78629815-78902315 GCF_027579735.1 Bombina bombina | reverse complement strand
AGCACAATCGTTTTATATTTACACTTTTTGAGTCACCAGCTCATTGAGCATGTGCATGAATTCACAGAATAAATGAATATGCATTTGTGATTGGCTGATGGCTGTCACATGATACAGGAGGAGTGGAAATAGAATTAAATTTAAACTTTGTCAGAAAAGAATCTACTACTCATTAAAAGTTCAAATTAAATGATATTGCATTGTCTTTGCATCATGCATTTGTTAAATATGCAAATCTACGGTTTTTACTTGCCCTTTAAAAGAAAGAAACAATTTAATCACAAAAGCAAAATAATGTAATGCACAATACCTTTTTATAGACAGCTTGCAAAAAGTATTTATAATTAATGATCTGACTAGTGATACTTTGCAGTTCACAGAGATTATGTATCTTGTTAACAAGATTATACCTTCAGCCTTAAATCTTTTTCCCCATTCATCTTTTTTCCATGCTTCCAAATGAATGCCACAAGTGCCTTAAATCCATTGTTACCAATGAATGTTATGGGAAAAGACTTTTAAGCCTTATCACACAGTTAGGAATACTTAGAATGAACATGTAGTTTATAAAGTAGCCAAGTACTTTTGTGTGACACATGAAAGTTCCATTAAGCTGTCTTGTTCTTTTGATGTCAGATCAGAAAGTTTGTCTGGCTTTACACTCACAAAAGGGCCCCTAATCTAGATGTATCTTAAAGGGACAGTTTAGTTAAAATTACACTTTCATGATTCATATAGGGCATGCAATTTTAAACAACTTTCCAATTTACTTTTATCATCAAATTTGCTTTGTTCTCTTGATATTCTTAGTTGAAAGCTAAACCTAGGTAGGCTCATGTGTTAATTTCTAAGCACTTGAATGCCGCCTCTTATCAAATGAATGCATTTGACAGTTTTTTCACAGCTAGAGGGTGTTAGTTCCTGTGTGCCATAAAGATAATATTGTGCTCATGCCCATGGAGTTATGAGAGGGCACCGATTGGCTAAAATGCAAATCTGTCAAAAGAACTGAAATAAGCGGGCAGTCTGCAAAGGCTTAGATACAAGGTAATCACAGAGATAAAAAGTGTATTTATATAACAGTGTTGGTTATGCAAGACTGGGGAATTGGTAATAAAGGGGTTATCTATCTTTTTAAACAATAACAATTCTGGTGTAGACTGTCCCTTTAAAGGAAAACAAAATTCTAAATTAAACTTTCATGATTCAGATAGAGCGTGCAATCGTAAGCAACTTTCCAATTCCCTTCCATTATCAAATTATGCAAAATCTTTATCTATGCGCACTTTTTGAGGCAGCAGCTCCTACTGGGCATGTGCAAAAAAAATAATAATAGTATATACATATATGCATTTTGTGATTGGATAATGGCTGTCACATGATGAATGGGTAACTGAACAAACTTTGAAATTTGTCAGAAAAAATAATCTACTACTCATTTGAAATTTAGACCAAGTGCTTTTGTGTTGTCTTTTTATCATGGGTTTGTTGATCATGCAATTATACTGTTTTTAATAGTTATTTAAATAAAAGTCCAAACTCATCAACACTTGGAGACTTCAGGGGCCCGATCTGATATAAATCGTCGCCCGCAAAAGCCGGCGACACCAAAATTTGCGCGGGTTTGGTATCCTATATACGGCGTAACTTAGAAGTTATGCTCGTATATTTCTGCATTCGCCCGTCGTTTTTTTGGCCCATAGACTGACATACAAAACACGCGCAGTTTGGTATCCAATATACAGCGTAAGGACTTATGCGCGCAGATTTCAGAAAATTGACTCCATTCTCATCTCGCCACAAATTGCAGGCGCAGGAGCCCTTGCACTGACTAAAAAACCAATGTAACTCCCTGGAAGCCTTAACAAACACATACATTTAAGCAACATCTCAAGGTTAAAGGGACAGTATACTATGATATTTCTTTTTTAAGGTTTATTTGTGTATTTGAAATAGTCAAATGGATTGAGCTTGTAGGTACTTTATAACATTGGGGACATATACTTGCTTATTTACTGTAAATTGGATTACCTTCATCTCGTTAGAACCCACTGGAGTGTAATTTATTCTAATGCTAACACAGCTCGGCACTGATGCCAAAATATATAAAGGGGCAGTCAACTCCAAAGAAAACCTTCTTCTTTTAAATAGGGCGTGTTATTTCAAACTACTTTCAGATTTAATTAGAACACTTGCCTTGTTCTCTTGATATTCTTAGTTGAAAGCAAAACCTAGGATGGCTCATATGATCATTTCTAACACCTTCTTGAAGGCTGCCTCTTTGCAATTGTGTTAAACCAATCACAGACACCACAACCTCTCACCTGCAGACTTAAAACACCTGATAATGCCCACCCTATCAGTAACATCACTGCTATATATACCAATGTGTCAATTTATATTGGATGTGAGATACATTGATTTACATCTTACAAGTGAATATTACTATATGTACCCTTCAGAAACAACTATTGTGGATGTGAGTTATAGTACAAGAATATGTCATAAACAGGATAATATTACCTTTTTTGGGCCATTTCCACACAGGCCTTATTATATGTTTTAACAATATTAGTGTACTAAAACACACCTCACATGGATGTGGATGACAATTATATGGTAAATAACAGAGAACAAGATTTATGCTGAAATATAAAAATTTTTTTTTTTTTTTTAGGCTTCTTAGATGAGGGGGCTGAGGGGCCTGGAGTGGCTCTCCTGGTTCTCCTGGGTTGTGTGGATTCAGAGGATTCTGCAGGAGTGCTGGCCACAGATGAGAGGCTGGAGGCAGTGTCCTGCTGGTGTGTGAAATGCTCCACCAACACACCCAACAGTTGGTTTTGCTCCGCCTTCTGTTGTCAGTCTGCATCTGCATATCCGAAATAACTCTCATCATCTGAGACTGGTTTTGGACTATACCACTTAAAGATGCTGCCATGTCCCGTTGCAGCTCAATGGAACGCTGGAGTAAAGTCTGTTGGCTTCTGTAAAACCTGCGTTGGTCTCTCTCTCTTCTCTTGCAGCTTGCTATGAGCCTCCTCTGGAGGGAAATGTATTCATCGCCCAGGGCAGAATACAGAGGATCTACAGGCTGTTCACCAGCAGGGATTATAGGCGCAGGTTCACCTCTAGCTGCTGTTGCATCTGGAACTATGACAGCTGGTGCTGCAGGAGGAACTATGACAGCTGGTGCTGCAGGAGGAACTACGACAGCTGGTGCTTCCTCGGGAGCTATGACAGCTGGTGCTTGCTGAGGAACTATGACAGCTGGTGCTGCATGAGGAACTACAACAGCTATATGCTCCTCTTCATATGCTGGAGCTCTTCCAAGAGAAGCGGATGGTGGAGCTCTTTGGGTGGACTGGTAGTCCCATTGCCGACTGGTGTGCGACCACTCAGCCTGTCTAGTTTGTATGTCGGTAAAAGTCCTGACTGGCCTGATATTGGGAGGGGGGGTAAAGACATCTACCCTTTGGGGATGACTTGGCTCCCCCTCAAAACCAAAAGAATAGTCCTCCGTCCAGGGCTCCTCTTCCAATGTTGGTGGCATGACGTCTGGGTCCTCAACAGAGGCAATCCAACCCAGCTCATGCCTGGGAGCATACTGTTGATGGATTCTCTGGCCTGGTGGTTGCGGTGGAGGCATTCTCTGGCCTGGTGGTTGCGGTGGAGGCATTCTCTGGCCTGGTGGTTGCGGTGGAGGCATGCCCGTTTGCACCCTGGTGACAGGAGGTTCTGTGGACGAGTCAAATGATGAGAGGTATTAGTACAATCATATATATATATCCATGTGGGCATACAATGTACATTGATACATGCTAGGGCCTATACTCATTCTCATGTCAAACTCTATAACATGCATGTGCACATTGTGATTTGTGATATGAGGGATTTTAATATGCAAAGTATACATGTATGTGTTTCATACAATAGTTCTGTGTACATGTCAGTGATGGAGAAAATGTGTTCTTTAAGTGACACTATGGTCACACAATTTCCTTTAGCCTGATGTAGGCACATAACGTGCTTTCTTGAGCTAAAAGTATTGTGATGGCTATAGTGTCCATTTACTGAAAACTCTACATGTGGCTTGTGGCCTGTGTTACTCTGAGACATGTTAGTATTTAACTATTACACCTCACATCCTGAATTTCAATGTGTTAAGTAGCATTAAATGGACATTAAACCCATTTGTATTCTTTCATGATTCAGATAGAGCATGCAATTTTAAACAACTTTGTAATTTACTTCCATTACCTAATTTGCTTCATTCTCTTGATATTCTTAGCTGAAAAGCATATCTAGATAGGCTCAGAAGCTGCTGATTGGTGGCTGCACATCAATGCCTCATGTGATTGACTCACCCATGTGCATTGATATTTAATAAACAAAGAATAACAAAATAATGAAGCAAATTAGATAATAGAAGTAAATTGGGATGTTGTTTAAAACTGTATTCTCTATCTGAATAATGACATAAAAAGATTTAGTTTAATGTCCCTTTAATGTGAAATATAATTGTAGATGTTTTTGTTAGTAGGCCAAATACCATGCTCCTCATTGTGTTCATGAATGTGTGACATTAAAGGATGTTATATCTCAAATACATATAATACTGGTGTGTGGGATGTTACTCACCAGCATGCTGTGCTGATGTTGCAGCCCCTGAGTCACGAGCCCCTGTAAGTCCACGGACTGCTGTGACGCTCAGGGACCTGCGAATGATCTCCTGCCACTCATTATATTCCGCCTCCTGGGGAGGCCCACCGCCTGTTGCCCTCTGGTACATGGCTTCTTGGCCCATTTTCTCCTTCACCCGCCTCTTGCAGTCATTCCACCTTTTCTTGAGCCCATCCACATTCCTCCTCTGCTGGGCCACGCTGTTGACTGCCTCCTCGACCTTCAGCCATGCATCTCTACACCTTCGGGCAACTCCTTTGCCCTTCTCTTGGCCAAAGAGGGCAGTGTGGTTCTCCATGACGGCCTGGACTAGCGCAAGGTTTTCGGCAAAAGAGAAGTTGGGGCACCTCATGCGCTCCTCATCCTGGGCCGCCTGGCTCCCTCCCTGGTGCGGGTTCCTCCCTATCCTCTCCCTCCTCCCCCTTCTATCCCCATGTGCACCCTCTGTCCCTCTTCTAAGTGTAAAAACAAAAAGAACACAGAGCGCAATCCCCTCTGAACGTAAAACAGTTTAATAAAATTCACAGCAATAAAATAGACAAGTGCGGGCACAGACGTACATAACATGTAAAAATGCAGGCATAAAATATCACCATTCGGCAGTAGCACAGCTGGGCACAGATGAATGTCCGTCTCACTCTATCACACCGGGTATTTCAACCGGCTGTCTTTCAATCGACTGTTGGAGCTGTCTGCTATGGTGTTTCCGACAAACGATCCAAGCCGGAAGTCCAAGAGGTGACCGGAAATCGATCACGGCAGGGGTAACTTCACAGAATCCTGACAGTTGTAAGCTACTGCAATGTAGCTCAGTATTTCTTGGTGCACAGAACTCTACGCGTTTCGTCGGGTTACGACCCGACTTTTTCAAGAGAATGTCGTTATCCTGACTGTGGCTCCTATTTGAACCTGGCGGGCTGGGACACGCCTCCAAAATACAAAGATCTGATAGGTAGATCTTCGCTAAACATACTCAGTCCATGGATAAATGAAGTCCCTCATAGGCCCTTACAGTGAAAGGCTACAAGTATATCTAAGAAAAAATACGAGTCAGAGCATAATGTATTAGTTACTGGACCGCCATTATAATATAATATATATGAGGACAATTCATGTAATGTGTTGGTATTGAAACGGCATGCCGTACATACTTCACAGTGATTGATATTGGTGAAGTTCATAGACATACACAAAAGTACATAAAGAATACATAAAAAATTATGACAATTAATAATCTCCTAAAAACGTCAATAATAAAAACTTTTAGCGTATATTAAAAACTGTATATATATCTAAAACATCAATACATAAATACATAAAAGGCATATTATCTAAGGCATAACTGACACAAATATAAGAGTGCAAACCCATCAATAAAAATACTGACCCCGAACATCATTACCCAAAGTATTGTTATAATTTAACTTCAGAGTGTGAGGCATGAAAGAAACAAGTATTATACCCCACTACTAAGTACAGGGTGCAAATGGCTAGGTGTTTACCTTTATTTTTACATAAAAGCCTGTAGGTCCAGGTCTATATTTAGACCTTTAGAATTATCAGTATTGAGGGTTCTGAGTTCATGAATCCAAAAGGTTTCACGTTGTCTCAGACTCCTCAATCTATTGTTGGAACAATTAGGAGGAATCCAATCAAGTATCATGACTTTTAGGCTCTTGTTGTTAGCCTCATGGAACTGTTTAAAGTGGAAGGGTACACTGTGATTTTCAATCTTATTTTTAATGTTCCCCAAGTGTTCATTGAACCTACTTCTAATCATTCATTTTGTTCTACCTATGTAATAGCAATTGCAGTCGCATATGAGGAGATACACCACAAAGTTTGATGTACATGAAAATTTATGTTTAACCTTGTAAGATTTGGTTTGGTCTATGTTTTTGAACACATCTCCTCCAATAATGCGACTGCACATGTTGCAATTCTTAGCCCTGCAAGGCCAGGTTCCATTTTTTCTACTAAGCCAATGGTTGTTAGAGCTTATGGAGGGTGCTTTTGTTGATGTTGTCAGGATAGGTAAAGTCCAGAGTTAGACCCAAATGCTAGAATGAGGTTAATAACACCCTAGCACAGTGAGTATATACCAGGACCTGACCCTGCGACAGCTATAGTATAATATACTCACAGTAATAGATTGGAAGATGGCACAGCAGGGTCAGGAGAAGAAACTTCGTGTAGATAGGGTAAACCAATAGAATAATCAAGCAAGCAATGTCCAGCAACGTGTAATCAGACAGGAAGGGGTTAACCAATAGAATAGTCAGGCAAGCAATGTCCAGCAACGTGTAATCAGGCAGGTAGGGGTTAACCAATAGAGTAATCAAGCAAGCAATGTCCAGCAACGTTTAATCAGGCAGATAGGGGTTAACCAATAGAGTAATCAAGCAAGCAATGTCCAGCAACGTGTAATCAGGCAGGTAGGAGTTAACCAATAGAATAGTCAGGCAAGCAATGTCTAGCAACGTATAATCAGGCAGGTAGGGGTTAATCAAATAGAGTAATCAGGCAAGCAATGTCCAGCAACGTGTAATCAGGCAGGTAGAGGTTAACCAATAGAATAGTCAGGCAAGCAATGTCCAGCAACGTGTAATCAGGCAGGTAGGGGTTAATCAAATAGAGTAATCAGGCAAGCAATGTCCAGCAACGTGTAATCAAGCAGGTAGGGGTAATCGAATAGAGTAGTCAGGTAAGCAATGTCCAGCAACGAGTAATATCAGGCAGGTAGGGGTTCAGGGTTCAGAATTAAGCAGGCACAGGATCAGAAGTACTCACTTAGCCAACGAGTGAAAACAAACAGGCCCCGAGGAGAGGAGACGCCGGAATAAGAAGGCCCACTGACGTCAGCAGAAGGGGCCGACAGGAACAGGGTTGCTAAGCAACCAAGAAAGCTCTACCGCACAGACACAGAGGAAGCAGGAAGCGATCAGCGGCTGAGCAATCGCGACAGATGTAAATCTGGACGGAGCTAACATGTTTTTGAAATCCCTGTTTTTTCTAAAAGTGATGGTGGGCTGATTAGGTAATAGTTTCCCTATGATAGGGTCAGATGTTAAGATTCTCCAATGTTTTTTCAAGATGTTGCTTATTTCTCTACTGCCCTGACTATAGGTGGTAATAAATCTGATTTCCTCTTTAACTATATTCGGATTTTTATTTCCATTATTATATTTATTATTAATATTCGAGGGTTCCAACATGGTATCCCTGTCCATGTTGGAAATTTTCTCTTTGACAGTGTTCAGGAGATTCTTGTCGTATCCCTTTTCTATGAATCTGAGATCTAGTAACTTGGACTCTCCCAAATATTCCTCATAGTGGGTACAGTTACGGCGTATCCTCTGATACTGACCCAGGGGAATATTTTTCTTCCACCTCGGAAGATGCCCACTTTTGGCATTAAGAAAGCCATTTTCATCAGTGGGCTTCCGAAAATTCTTAACAGCAACTTGGTTGTTATGATCTATGTACAAAATTAGATCTAAGAATTCCATAGCGTCCCTATGGATCTTACTAGTAAATCTGAGATTCATGTTGTTATTATTAAGATGTGCTATGAATTCTCTTGCCTCATCCTCCTGTCCCTTCCATATGAAGATCACGTCATCAATGTACCGAAAATAATTAATAATTTTGGTACTAAAGGGATTATTATTCCAAACATGACTATTTTCAAAAAAATTCATAAAAAGATTTGCATAGGATGGGGCGAATGTAGTCCCCATCGCTGTGCCTTGTAGCTGTAAGTAAAAATTAGAATCAAATTGAAAATAGTTGTGCTGTAATATAAACTCAATTCCCTTCAAAATAAAGTATTTTTGTAATTGGGGAAGGGGACTATTTTGTAGACTGTCCTCTACAGCCATGATGCCTTGGTCATGGGGGATACAAGTGTAGAGGGCCGTGACATCGCACGTTACCCATAAAAACTCTTTTTCCCATCTAATGCCTTCGAAGGTCCTAATAGTCTGGGTGGTGTCTTTCAAAAAGGACCTAGTGCCCCGAACCAGGGGTTGCAAGAAGTGGTCTATATATATAGAAAGATTGCTAGACAGGGACCCTATTCCAGAGATAATAGGTCTCCCCGGCGGGTCCACTAAATGCCTTGTGTACCTTAGGGAGATGGTAAAAGATGGGGATGGAGGGGTCCCTGTCTAGCAAGAAACAAAATTCATCGTTATTCAGGATACCACTTGATTTTGCCTGACTCAGGATAACATTAAGTTCTTTCGTGAATTTTAGAGTGGGGTTAAAGGAGAGTCTTTTATATGTGTCCGTGTCATTTAAAATTCTTGTTGCCTCCTTAACATAATCAGATTTGTCTTGTACCACTACTCCTCCACCCTTATCCGCTGTTTTGATCACAATATTGGAATTATTTTTCAGATTCTGTAGCGTACTTCTTTCTTGTTTAGAAAGATTGTCATTAAATCTATTTAACCATTTTCCGTCTTTGCTTTCCCATAATTTGGAGAGGTCTGTGCTGACTAATTTGTTAAAAATCTTAATATGTTCCCCTTGGGCCCCCACCGGAAAGAAATTGGAAGGCTTCTTAAATCTAGTATGTAATATTGGGGGTTCCTCTTGTTCATCGTGTAAGCTAAAATCCAAATTAGGTTGGGTAGAAAAAGAGGTTTCATCTTGTAGGGAATTGAGTACTTGTAACTTAACTGTATCTTGACTATTTAGACTGTTCAAGCTCTGTATAGTCCCGGGTATACTCCTAAAATCTGGTTGTTGTTTAATAAAGTATCTCTTGAGTGTCATTTTTCTAATATATTTTTGTAAATCGATATATGTTTCGAATGTATTTGGTGCTATCTTAGGAGCAAAGTTCAAGCCCTTGGCTAGCAAATTAATCTCTTGATTGTTAAGTTTTTTACTGGTCAAATCATATATCGACTCTTTGTTCTTCTCTAAATTCAACATCTGTAATCTTGCTCTCTGTATATGCTTATACAGGCATATACAGAGAGCAAGATTACAGATGTTGAATTTAGAGAAGAACAAAGAGTCGATATATGATTTGACCAGTAAAAAACTTAACAATCAAGAGATTAATTTGCTAGCCAAGGGCTTGAACTTTGCTCCTAAGAAAGCACCAAATAAATTCGAAACATATATCGATTTACAAAAATATATTAGAAAAATGACACTCAAGAGATACTTTATTAAACAACAACCAGATTTTAGGAGTATACCCGGGACTATACAGAGCTTGAACAGTCTAAATAGTCAAGATACAATTACGTTACAAGTACTCAATTCCCTACAAGATGAAACCTCTTTTTCTACCCAACCTAATTTGGATTTTAGCTTACACGATGAACAAGAGGAACCCCCAATATTACATACTAGATTTAAGAAGCCTTCCAATTTCCTTCCGGTGGGGGCCCAAGGGGAACATATTAAGATTTTTAGCAAATTAGTCAGCACAGACCTCTCCAAATTATGGGAAAGCAAAGACGGAAAATGGTTAAATAGATTTAATGACAATCTTTCTAAACAAGAAAGAAGTACGCTACAGAATCTGAAAAATAATTCCAATATAGTGATCAAAACAGCGGATAAGGGTGGAGGAGTAGTGGTACAAGACAAATCTGATTATGTTAAGGAGGCAACAAGAATTTTAAATGACACGGACACATATAAAAGACTCTCCTTTAACCCCACTCTAAAATTCACGAAAGAACTTAATGTTATCCTGAGTCAGGCAAAATCAAGTGGTATCCTGAATAACAAGGAATTTTGTTTCTTGCTAGACAGGGACCCCTCCATCCCCATCTTTTACCATCTCCCTAAGGTACACAAGGCCTTAGTGGACCCGCCGGGGAGACCTATTATCTCTGGAATAGGGTCCCTGTCTAGCAATCTTTCTATATATATAGACCACTTCTTACAACCCCTGGTTCGGGGCACTAGGTCCTTTTTGAAAGACACCACCCAGACTATTAGGACCTTCGAAGGCATTAGATGGGAAAAAGAGTTTTTATGGGTAATGTGCGATGTCACAGCCCTCTACACTTGTATCCCCCATGACCAAGGCATCATGGCTGTAGAGGACAGTCTACAAAATAGTCCCCTTCCCCAATTACAAAAAGACTTTATTTTGAAGGGAATTGAGTTTATATTACAGCACAACTATTTTCAATTTGATTCTAATTTTTACTTACAGCTACAAGGCACAGCGATGGGGACTACATTCGCCCCATCCTATGCGAATCTTTTTATGAATTTTTTTGAAAATAGTCATGTTTGGAATAATAATCCCTTTAGTACCAAAATTATTAATTATTTTCGGTACATTGATGACGTGATCTTCATATGGAAGGGACAGGAGGATGAGGCAAGAGAATTCATAGCACATCTTAATAATAACAACATGAATCTCAGATTTACTAGTAAGATCCATAGGGACGCTATGGAATTCTTAGATCTAATTTTGTACATAGATCATAACAACCAAGTTGCTGTTAAGAATTTTCGGAAGCCCACTGATAAAAATGGCTTTCTTAATGCCAAAAGTGGGCATCTTCCGAGGTGGAAGAAAAATATTCCCCTGGGTCAGTATCAGAGGATACGCCGTAACTGTACCCACTATGAGGAATATTTGGGAGAGTCCAAGTTACTAGATCTCAGATTCATAGAAAAGGGATACGACAAGAATCTCCTGAACACTGTCAAAGAGAAAATTTCCAACATGGACAGGGATACCATGTTGGAACCCTTGAATATTAATAATAAATATAATAATGGAAATAAAAATCCGAATATAGTTAAAGAGGAAATCAGATTTATTACCACCTATAGTCAGGGCAGTAGAGAAATAAGCAACATCTTGAAAAAACATTGGAGAATCTTAACATCTGACCCTATCATAGGGAAACTATTACCTAATCAGCCCACCATCACTTTTAGAAAAAACAGGGATTTCAAAAACATGTTAGCTCCGTCCAGATTTACATCAACAAAAGCACCCTCCATAAGCTCTAACAACCATTGGCTTAGTAGAAAAAAATGGAACCTGGCCTTGCAGGGCTAAGAATTGCAACATGTGCAGTCGCATTATTGGAGGAGATGTGTTCAAAAACATAGACCAAACCAAATCTTACAAGGTTAAACATAAATTTTCATGTACATGAAACTTTGTGGTGTATCTCCTCATATGCGACTGCAATTGCTATTACATAGGTAGAACAAAAAGAATGATTAGAAGTAGGTTCAATGAACACTTGGGAAACATTAAAAATAAGATTCAAAATCACAGTGTACCCTTCCACTTTAAACAGTTCCATGAGGCTAACAACAAGAGCCTAAAAGTCATGATACTTGATTGGATTCCTCCTAATTGTTCCAACAATAGATTGAGGAGTCTGAGACAACGTGAAACCTTTTGGATTCATGAACTCAGAACCCTCAATACTGATAATTCTAAAGGTCTAAATATAGACCTGGACCTACAGGCTTTTATGTAAAAATAAAGGTAAACACCTAGCCATTTGCACCCTGTACTTAGTAGTGGGGTATAATACTTGTTTCTTTCATGCCTCACACTCTGAAGTTAAATTATAACAATACTTTGGGTAACGATGTTCAGGGTCAGTATTTTTATTGATGGGTTTGCACTCTTATATTTGTGTCAATTATGCCTTAGATAATATGCCTTTTATGTATTTATGTATTGATGTTTTAGATATATATACAGTTTTTAATATACGCTAAAAGTTTTTATTATTGACGTTTTTAGGAGATTATTAATTGTCATAATTTTTTATGTATTCTTTATGTACTTTTGTGTATGTCTATGAACTTCACCAATATCAATCACTGTGAAGTATGTACGGCATGCCGTTTCAATACCAACACATTACATGAATTGTCCTCATATATATTATATTATAATGGCGGTCCAGTAACTAATACATTATGCTCTGACTCGCCTTTTACCTCTGTATTTTTTCTTAGATATACTTGTAGCCTTTCACTGTAAGGGCCTATGAGGGACTTCATTTATCCATGGACTGAGTATGTTTAGCGAAGATCTACCTATCAGATCTTTGTATTTTGGAGGCGTGTCCCAGCCCGCCAGGTTCAAATAGGAGCCACAGTCAGGATAACGACATTCTCTTTAAAAAGTCGGGTCGTAACCCGACGAAACGCGTAGAGTTCTGTGCACCAAGAAATACTGAGCTACATTGCAGTAGCTTACAACTGTCAGGATTCTGTGAAGTTACCCCTGCCGTGATCGATTTCCGGTCACCTCTTGGACTTCCGGCTTGGATCGTTTGTCGGAAACACCATAGCAGACAGCTCCAACAGTCGATTGAAAGACAGCCGGTTGAAATACCCGGTGTGATAGAGTGAGACGGACATTCATCTGTGCTACTGCCGAATGGTGATATTTTATGCCTGCATTTTTACATGTTATGTACGTCTGTGCCCGCACTTGTCTATTTTATTGCTGTGAATTTTATTAAACTGTTTTACGTTCAGAGGGGATTGCGCTCTGTGTTCTTTTTGTTTTTACAGTCTGTCCCTTGGGAGCAGGAACACAGTTCATTGCACCCTTCAACAGAGCAGCATCCTCAATTACACCTTCCTTCTCAGCGTCTACATATCTCTCTTTGGGAAGTATTATTATTGTTGTTTTGTTTTATTCTCTCAAATACTATTAAGTGTCAGGATCCATTTTTTGTGCAATACTTGCTTCTTGAAATTGGCCTGCTATATAGGTTAATGCCTGTGAGCTCGCTTTAGTGCATTTATTGTTGTATTATCTCTTGTGGGGTCAGAGAAGCGCAGTCTATATTCGTTTTTGTATGTATTTATCACCTCTTCTAAGTGTGCCTGGTCTCGGGGCAGCCCCACTCCCATCATCCCTTCTGGCTCTCCCTCTCCCCACTCCACTTATTCCCTGACGGGGACCCTGCTGCTCCTCCTGTCCATAATCCTCTCCCTGCAACTCCCCTTCCCTCCTCCCCCCGCCCTAGCTCTCCCTGTCATCCTCAAACTACACACACTCACACTCACTCCCACTTCAATCAAACACAATCACAACCAAACACTCAGCCTATCACACTGTAAAAGATAAATAAAATGTGTGAGGTGTTATAAAAAAAAGTGTTGTGTATTTTGTACAGTATATGTGTGTATGCAAAATGTGTGCAATATGTAACAAAAAAGTGTAAGTAAATGTACAGGCTTAACAATCCAACAATCCGACCTAACTAAATGAATGAAATGCTCCTCTCTCACTGCTCTTACCACTAATCTCTCTACTCGCTGTAGTGTGCTGTAGCTCCAAGAACCAACCAAATACACTAAAGAAAATGGCGGCTGCGCATGGGTTTATGTATGGATTTTGAATCGCATAATTACGTGGCGCATCTTTTAGAACTGGCCGTTATTTTTTACGATTCGTAGCCTAATTTGCATCAAACTACTCTTTATTGAGACTTTACGTGAACAAAATACTGGCGTAAGTACTTGCGACAACTAAAATGTGTATTTGCGCAAATTTTAGTTTAGGGTTCCCTCGCTTGCGCCGAAAACTATGCCATATATCGGATCGCGCCCCATGTATTTATTTATCTCATGTTTGGCTTGCACTGATTCCAATCCAATAGTAAAGCTGTGTGTGTTGGTATGGTTATCAAAAATGAAGCCTTTCATATCCCGAGAGATGGTCTCTAACCTTTTCTTACTTTTGCATAGTGATAAACTTTCATTTGTTTTGCTTTGACATCCCTCACAAATAGCATTTCACACATTTTTCTCATGATTTTTGGATTTATCTATTTAAACTGCAATGGCCATTTGAAAAACTCATTGTGGCTATTTTGATTAGAATATCTTGGTTGTTTGCCTGACGTTTTTTGAAAGATTCATGTTTTCATGTATGCTCAGTTCACGTGTTAATAAAAGCCATTATTTCCTCAATTAATAACAAAGGTTAAAAATAAAGCTCAAATCAAATTTCTAAACAATGACATGTACATTACTACAATACAGTTGTATGAATTTTTATTTATGATTGCAATCGAAAATGTTAATTATAAAATAATGTCAAATTATATAAAACTGTCAATTGTATACTTCATAATTGGTTACATGAATATATCTGCATTTAAAGAGACATGTCACCTAATATTTTTTTTCATAATTCAGATAGAGATTACAATTTTAAATAACTTTTCTAACTTGCTTCTATTATCTAGTTGGCTTCACTCTCTTGGTATCCTTTGTTGAAGCAGCAGCAATGCGCTACTGGGAGTTAGCTGAACACATTGGGTGAGCCAATAACATGAGGCATATACCTCATGTTATTGGCTCACCCAATGTGGATAACAACCAAGATATTCCATGTGCAGCCACCAATCTGCAGCTCCTGAGCCTACCTAGGTATCCTATTCAAAAAATAATACAAAGAGAACAAAATAAATTAGATAGCAGAAGGAAATTGAAAAGTTGTTTAAAATCCCATGCTCTATCTGAATCATGAAAGAAAAAAATGTTTGTTGCATGTCCCTTTAAATATGTTGGGCACTAGCCAATTATTATCAATGTTAAATCAATTAGCTCTCATGATTTATTTTCACTTTAGATACTTATATTTTGATTCCTTGAAGATATTCTCAAACCCATGTATTATTGCAATTCTGACATCTTGAAGGGGCAGTAAACACCTCTTGTGTAAAATACTGAGCTTGTAAAATAACAGCACTTTGCAGCATTTTGAAAACCTAGATTACAGGATTTGCTTTTTGGCATCACTAGTTAGCTCACACCCCTGTATTATTATATTTGTAATTTGCTAATCTTAAAGGAACAATGACCACCTCTTGCTTTTGCATACAAAAAAAATGTGCTTTCCCACGTTCCATAGAGAGGCAAAAAAGCAAATTCTGTAACCTAGATTGTCTAAATAGGGAGCCCCTGGGAGTTCGAAGTAACGGGAAGGGGCCTTGACCGTTGGAGGAATAGGCCTAGTGTATGATTGGTTGGGAGTCTGTAATGGGGCGGGCTTAGCACGTGCTATTACGCTTTTAAGGAAAAGAGCGGGAGAATCTGTCATCAGATTAATAAGCAAACTTCTGTGGGAAGAGCTCGTTGTCGGAGTTATTTGTGATGGCGCAGTTTGATGCTATTTTCGATCAACTTAAGTTGGAAGCTGCTAAAATGGGCCCTACCTGGCTCGAGGATAAGTTACGTCCTTTGTTCGTATCTGATGTCGGATTGAGGGACGATAATGAAGATGCTGCTTCTAGACCGGTGAGGCATTCTAGGCCTCCGGTTCGTTTGGATCCGGATTCGGAGGGCAGTAATGGCGGACGGAGGAGACCCAGCCCCAGTCCGGGGTTAAAGGCGGCCGTGAGGAAGAAGACAGGTTCTGGTTTCGGGAGTCGGCAGGTCGGAGCTGAGATTGTGGATCCTGCTATGCTGTCTGGGAGCAGTTGTTCTCTACTGGAGCAAGTTAAAGTGCCTGTAAAGAAGGGTGCTTCTTTGCCTAAGGGTAAGACGGCCAATTTAGGCCAGAAAGAGGCAGTTAAGGGGAAGAGGCAAGTTAGTAAAGGTGACGGTCCGCCGAGGCCTAGTTTATTGGGCGTTAGTAAGGAGCAAGTGAGCAGTGGTAGGTCAGTAAGTGTTTTAGAGAGAAAGAGGGGTGAGGTTGATAGGGAAGTGAAGGTGTCAGGCCCAACCGTTTTGTCACAGGCGGTTGAGGCGCAGGTACATAATGTTTCGAAAACGGCCCAGGTTTTAAGGCCTAGTAGCACTTTTGAGGAACAGGCTTATCGGGTGTTAGATGAGAGAGTGGAAGGGGTTGAAGTCAGTGAGAGTCAGCATGATACAGAGGTTGATAACGGCGTTGGGGAATTAGCCTTATATTTAGATTCTTCTGAGGAGGATTTTATTCCTCCTTCTCCCAGTGTGGTTAACCCCCTTCACCAGTTTAGACCGCCAGTCAGGACATCGAGTGATTTAGTTTTAAGGGGTGAGTTAAGAAATTTGAGGGGTAGGAATGTCGATGCGGTTGAAAATTTACCTGTTTCTAATAATGTTTTTCTTTTAGAAGGGAATGAGATTGGGTCACGGCCTGGGAATTCTCCGGGTTTCTTGATGGTGGGAAATGACGGCCTGAGTGGGGAAGCTTATGGCCTTCAGAAATCCTGGACGGATAATATCAGGCTTGATATGGAGGACGGCATTCCGGGGGCGGGACGTTCTAATGCAAGGGGAGAAGAAGCAGGGGTGAGTACGGCCAACAATTTTAATTTTGGTCATCAGGGGATGGTGGGACAGAGTCATAACAATACATTTAATTAATACATTCTGTTCAACGTCCAAACAGGTCTGGGAATGGGAGAATACAAGGTAAAGGTAGACAACGCAAGAGGTATAGGGACTTAAGGGGGTAAGGGTTTGAGGTTACGTCTGCTAAGAGGGGTAGGGGGGTTTTAGTGGATAGTAGGTTGGGTATGTCTACGGCTAGTAGGGGCATTGGTGTTTGGGCACCTTCAGGGGGTTTGTTACATGCTTCTGTTTTGCAGGCTGAAACAAGTCAACAATTGATGGCTAATACGGAACCTAGGACTCCTGGGTTCCAGAATAGGGAGAAGGTCACGGCTGCATCTCAAGGGGATCAGTCTGCGGCGGCTCAGGATCTTAGGACAGGTAATGAGGGATCTGGGGCAGTGGATTTGAATGTGGGGGTTGAAAGAGTTGGTGTGAATGTTGATCCTTTATCAATAACTGTTGTAGCGGGTTTAAGGGACTTGCTAGCCAAGTTAGAAGGTGCTAAAGTTTCAGGGGGAGTCGCCAATTCGTGGGTTCCTCCTGGATCTGCACCTCAAAAGGGGTCATTAGGGAGTTCTGGTGAGGGAGCAAAAGATGTAGGGTCAGCAATCCAACCTCAAGTGGTTGGTTTGCCCCAGTCAAAAGTGGCTAATGTTGATAATAAAGGGTCTGGGGGTCCTGAACTTAAAATTGCTGACACGGGTGTGGCCAGGTCTTGCTTGTGTTCTATTGGGCCTTTGGGTATGCACTTGACGGTCGAGTTAAGGGAGAAGATATGTAAGAGAGAGTTTATTGAATTATTTTCTCTCCTCCCTCTCGACCAGTCTTTTGAGATACCTGAAGACTCAAAGAAGGATGCGTCTAAGAAGGAAGAGGAGGAGAGGAAAAAATGATACAGAAAGTTACCTAAAACATTTACTAACTGGTTTCAAGCTTTTGTTATTTACGCCAGTGTATTTGCTGGTAAGTTCCCTGACCAAGGCGCGGCACTTTTTTGTTAGTTAGATGAAGTAGCTGCTGCTCAGAGAACATATGGGGGTATGGCTTGGTGGGTTTATGATGAACAATTTAGACGTTTGTCGGTTAAGCCTGAGATGAAGTGGGATGACTGTGATATGGACCTTTGGCTAAAAGTGATGACCCCGTTAAGGTCTTCGCAGCCTTTTCGTGGGGGTGCCGGCGGGTCACTTCAAAGTGGGTCATCGGCAACAGTCAAAAAAGGTTTCTGTTTTGCTTTCAACGAAAAGATTTGCAAATGGGGACCAGCTTGTAAATTCAGACATGAGTGCTCAGTGTGTGGGGGTTCCCACTCTTCCACCAAGTGTTTCAAAAAGAACAAATTGGGAGGAACCCCAGAGCTGTCTGAAAAAGGGATTAACTCCGGTGAGGTTAAGCGGGATGGAGCTGTGGCTCGTATGCTAAACAGAAGGGCTTTGGTGAAAAAGCTTTGTTATTGCTTCACGGTTTTGAGTTTGGTTTTAAAATTCCATCTTCAGGGGGTGTTGTTCACTATAGAGGTAACCTTAAGTCAGCCAGGGAATGGCCAGATGTGGTTAGGAGTAAGCTTGAGAAGGAGGTTTCGCTGGGCCGAATGGCAGGTCCTTTTAAAGTTTCTCCTATCCCCCATTTGCGTATTTCTCCCTTGGGAGTGGTCCCTAAGAAGGAACCTGGTAAATTTCGACTTATTCTCCACTTATCTTTTCCGAAGGGTGGGTCAGTGAATGATGATATTCCGGAGGAATTATCGTCTGTGTCTTATACATCATTTGACATGGCGGTTAATTTGGTTAGGGAGGCTGGTCAATTTGCTTTACTGGCTAAAGTGGATATTGAGGCAGCCTTTCGGTTGCTTCCGGTTCATCCTTCTTCCCATTATCTCTTGGGTTGCTGTTTTGATGGCTTTTTCTACATTGACCTTTGCCTCCCGATGGGTTGTTCTATTTATTGTTCATTGTTTGAGTGTTTTAGTTCTTTTTTAGAATGGGTAGTTAAATTTAAGTCAGGATTCTCTTCTATCATTCATTATCTGGATGATTTTCTTTTTGTTGGTCCTCCTGAATCGGACGTTTGTTTGAAGTTAAGGGATTGTTTTTATTTAATGGCATCTGAATTTGGGGTTCCTATCGCAATGGAAAAGTCTGAGGGTCCAGTTACGGCCCTTAATTTTTTGGGTATTACAATTGATTCTGAAAAAATGGAATGTAGGTTGCCTTTGGAAAAGATTGTGGATTTGTCAAAAATGATTCAGCATTTTCTGGGGGTCCGTAAGGTGACTCTGCGGGAAATGCAATCTCTGTTGGGAAAATTGAATTTTGCTTGCAGAATCATTCCCATTGGTAGAGTTTTTTCTAGAAGAATGTCATTGGCTACGTCTGGTGTTAATAAGCCTCATCATTTTGTAAGGGTTAAAAAAGGCCACAAAGATGATTTGAAAGTTTGGTTGGAGTTCCTTAAAATTTTTAGCTAGGATCTCTAATGTTGATTTGGATTTGATAACAGATGCAGCTGGTGGCGTTGGTTTCGGGGCTTATTTTCAGGGTCATTGGTGTGCGGAGGTGTGGCCCCAAGAATGGGTGGGGTTGGGTTTAACTCGGAATCTAGTCTTCCTTGAATTATTTCCGATTCTGGTAGCTTTGTTTGTGTGGGAGTATGATTTGGTTAATAAATCCATATTGTTCCACACGGATAATATGGGTGTTGTTTCTGCTATCAACTCATTATCTGCGTCATCATTGCCAGTTTTGCATTTATTGAGAGTAATGGTCTTGAAAAGTTTAAGCATGAATGTTTTTGTCAGGGCAAAACATATCCCTGGTAAGCTTAATTTGATAGCAGATGCTTTATCTCGTTCACAGTGGTGTCGTTTTCGCGAACTGGCTCCTCAGGCGGATGTAGTCGGAGCGAAGTTCCCGGACCAACTATGGAAGCTTGGGGTGGAGGATTTGCTGAGTTAATTAAGAAATCTTTGGCTCCAGGTACTTGGGCGTCTTATGTATCAGTCTGGAGGGAATGGGAAATGTGGTTAGGTCAGGCTGAACTCAAGTAGGGGTCTGATGATGTCACAGGTTGCTTATTGGAATGGATGTGGCATTGGGGAACCTTGGGTTTGTCAGCATCTAATATGGAGAAAAGATTGGCTGCCTTAGCTTTTAGATTCCGTTTATTAGGTTTGTCTGACATTACAAAGGTTTTTTTGGGTGCGTCAGGTTCTTAAAGGTTTGAAGAAGAAGGTGAAGAGTAGAGACAAGAGAAGGCCTATTACATTTACTTTGCTGGAAAAAAATTGGGTAGTATTGGCTGATATATGCTCATCAGCATTTGAAGTAAGTTTTCTCTGTGAAAAAAATCACAAAAAGACAAAGGCGCCTCCTAGTGTAATACAGTTGGTGAAAGAGATTTGTTAGGTAATCAAAAAGGTACTCACAAGTGGAGCAGCACCCAATTGTGCTAAATCAAACAGACTGGGATCTCACAGTGTCCCAGCTCACTGACACTGCAAGGAAACTGGTTTCTCCAATGTCTTGCCGGACTGACAGAGCTCAGACTCTCACAAAGAGGTTTACATAAAACCAAATTTTATTAATAAAATGAAAATCTCAGTGTCTCATGACACTAGATATTAAAAGAACAAGCAACGCGTTTCTCAGACTGCTGTCTGAAACAGACAGCAGTCTGAGAAACGCGTTGCTGAATTGGTAAGCCCTAGCAGGAAAGTTTCTTTTAATATCTAGTGTCATGAGACACTGAGATTTTCATTTTATTAATAAAATTTGGTTTTATGTAAACCTCTTTGTGAGAGTCTGAGCTCTGTCAGTCCGGCAAGACATTGGAGAAACCAGTTTCCTTGCAGTGTCAGTGAGCTGGGACACTGTGAGATCCCAGTCTGTTTGATTTAGCACAATTGGGTGCTGCTCCACTTGTGAGTACCTTTTTGATTACCTAACAAATCTCTTTCACCAACTGTATTACACTAGGAGGCGCCTTTGTCTTTTTGTGATTTTTTTCACAGAGAAAACTTGCTCTTAGATCCTGATTTCCCTGACAAAGCAGCTGACTCCAGTCATCATCTGTGTTCCTGATCATTGATCATTCTGGTATTTGATCACATTCATCATTTGGGACTATACCCACCCCAATTGGGACATTTACCATCTATATAACATTGCAGAAGAAGACAGCATTTCCAGATAAGAACCTTTCAGGAATTTCTTATTACTGTATTTGCTATTATTTGTGTTGTATCCTATGTTTCTCATAGTCCCATATTTATAAGAATTGTTTCTTTTTTGTTTACATTATTCCGTATAGTATATTTTATTATAGTTATTATATATAATATCTTGTTCTCTTCTCTCTTAGCCTATTTACATAATAATCATATAAGGTCCTGTGCGCCCCCTAGTAGTAACACACCCTTAGTGTTACTGATTGGTTTTTTTTTACAGCATTTGAAGTAACATTGTTTAGAACGGCCTTTGTATTGGCCTTTTTGGGGGCTTTTAGGCTATCTGAATTGGTAAGCCCTAGCAGGAAAGTTTCTGGGGGTTTACAAAAAGAAGATGTAATATGGGATGAGAACAGGGTGGAAATTTTACTGAGGAGTAGTAAAACAGACATTTACGGAAAAGGCAAGAATATAGTGCTGTTCCCTAGTGGTTCCGCTATATGTCCTTGTCAGGTAATGATGCATTATGGGTTTATACGGCCTTTGCAGGATGGCCCGTTGTTGGTTCACTCAGATGGTTCTTTTTTGTCACAGTATCAATTTAGAGCCATTTTGAAGGGATCAATTGTTTTATTGGGTTTTAATCCATTAGAGTTTGGGTCCCACTCATTCCGTATAGGAGCTGCTACTGAAGCTTCTATGTTAGGTCTCAAATGGTTTGGGATTAGGGGTATGTGCTGGGAACTTCTTTTTCCAGTGTTTGTCGATTACAGCAAGGTTTTTCATCACCCGGATGTTTTGGTGTTGCATTTGGGGGGGAATGATTTGGGTATGATTCCTCAGAAGGAATTAGTAAGAAGAATATAAAGGGATTTGGGCAATATTAAAGATCTTTATCCTGGAATAAAAATAGTCTGGTCACAGATTACTCCTCGACTGGTTTGGAGATCAGCGTGGGATTATGACAAACTGGAAAAGAGCCGAAAAAAGTTAATAAAATAATTAGCTCTTTCGTAAGAAGGTTGGGGGGGTGTTGTTTTTCACCCAGATTTTGAAGTGGAAGGGGCTGAGGAATTCTATCTAAAAGATGGTGTACACTTTAATCAATTTGGGCTGCAGCTATTTCTTTTTGATATAAAAGAAGCGTTGGGCAAAATTTTGGGTTTGGCGGGACTGGGCTGTTCGGTCAGTCCAGTCGTGGCGGGGGTGCTAGTTCCCAGACAAATATGTTAAGCAATATGGCCAAGTGATTTGGAGGATTTTAAGTAGTTGCCTCTCCATGGGGTGAGCGGGCAACTGGTTTTATAGGGACAAGGGGTTCCCTATTAAAGTGGAGGTGTGCTTGGTACGGACTCAACGGGGATATAGTTGAGTCCAGTTTTTGAATAATGGCCATCTTGTTTTTTGTGCGTTTGGGAACTAGCACCGCTGTGGGGAATTGACAGTATGTTTTGATGTGGAATGTTATTTATGAACATCAGGTATGTTCTGTTTAAATGTTTGAAAATGTTTTATTATCTAATATTTAACTTATGTTATTAATAAAATGGCTGCGGACAATTTTTATACCAAAGTTGTGTGTAACTCTTATTTAAAGCAAGTAAGTTATTTGAGAAATTTTAGAAGGTTAGGCCGGGGATTGACGACTTTAAAGGTCAGGGAGCCCCTGGGAGTTCGAAGTAACGGGAAGGGGCCTTTTGACCGTTGGAGGAATAGGCCTAGTGTGTGATTGGTTGGAAGTCTGTAATGGGACGGGCTTAGCATGCGCTATTACGCTTTTAAGGAAAAGAGCGGGAGAATCTGTCATCAGATTAATAAGCAAATTTCTGTGGAAAGTGCTCCCTCCCTGAATCTGTGGTGTCCCTTCCTTGTTTTGTGTTCGTCGCAGCAAGGCGGGGGTGCTAGTTCCCAGACAAATATGTTAAGCAATATGGCCAAGTGATTTGGAGGATTTTAAGTAGTTGCCTCTCCATGGGGTGAGCGGGCAACTGGTTTTATAGGGACAAGGGGTTCCCTATTAAAGTGGAGGTGTGCTTGGTACGGACTCAACAGGGATATAGTTGAGTCCAGTTTTTGAATAACGGCCATCTTGTTTTTTGTGCGTTTGGGAACTAGCACCGCTGTGGGGAATTGACAGTATGTTTTGATGTGGAATGTTATTTATGAACATCAGGTATGTTCTGTTTAAATGTTTGAAAATGTTTTATTATCTAATATTTAACTTATGTTATTAATAAAATGGCTGCGGCCAATTTTTATACCAAAGTTGTGTGTAACTCTTATTTATAGCAAATAAGTTATTTGAGAAATTTTAGAAGGTTAGGCCGGGGATTGACGACTTTAAAGGTCAATGCAAAGTGCCTAAACCAACAGAATTCACCTTTTGGTCCCTCTAGGGAGAGTTAGAAGCACAATGTTTTACTAAAAAGCAAGTTAATGTCCCTGTAAGATGCCCCAACTAAACATACAACAATACAGGCAGGGATTGTAATCAATATATAAGCAGCACAAGCTAACGTATACACTGGGAGGTAATCGACTGCAAAGCAGACTGTAATATATTGGAATGGGCACCTATGAATGGTTTTTCAAACAAGCATCTTTATAAAATCTCCCATAACATTTGATCCAATATATACAGTATATATAAATATGTGTGTGTATGTGTGTGTGTGTATATATATACTGATGCACAATTAATTTCTGTTAGTTGAAATTAATATTCAATTTTCCCATGAAAATATAATTATCAGTTCACTTGCACTATAACTGTGATTGTTTCAGTTGATGCAATTTGGTGGAGTTTTTAACACTTATGTTAGAGAAACATTACAATATTTAGGTGGCCATGCAACTAAGTTGCAGGACAACCTATTGTTATTGTTCGGATTATTATTATTATTATTATTATTATTATTATTATTATTATTATTATTATTATTATTATTATTTTTATTCCGCCAAGCTTTGTATTCAATTGCCCATAACTGCTTAACTGTTTTTGCAAAGCTCTTAAAATCAGGTATGCTGGTACAGCCTATTGCTGTGCTACATCTCATGCAAAATTGAACTCATAGGTCACATGCTCTGGCAGCCATATTGCTTTTTGCGCCAAATTTCGACAAACGCTTAAAAATCTTTAGCTCTGGAACTGCTTATGTTACAACTTTGAAACTCGCTGTGCTTAGTGCTACTATGACCTGAAATTGCTATTGCTCAAGAGAAGTGTCTAGGTCACATGATGTGGCAGCCATCTTGCATTTTGCGAAAATATTCAAACATCTTCTTCTCCTAAACCGCTTAGTGCAATGACGCGCAATTTTGCACATATGCTCCTTGTAAGGTCCTCTACCAAGTTTGTTCAAACTGCGATTTTTCCATAATCAACATGGCTGCTGTGAGACATTAACCTTTTTATCGCCATTTAATTGCGTAAATTTGCACTTTATACATTAGTTTTACAATATTTAACAATATTACAGGGTAATAGACACATGATTTCACATAGTCATAACCCTTAAAGGCAATATTGCAGTTAAAATTCGCATTGCGCAATCGCCTTCGTGAAATAAAACATTTGCAAATTTTCATGAAACTTCTGCAAATTGTAGAGGTCTATAGTGAGCATTAGTATGTGCAATTTGAAAGCCATACATTGCATAGCTTGGCGGCCATTTTGTTTCGTATGCGCCATTTTTAAAAACTATAAAAATCTTCTTCTCCGAAACCGCTTATGGGACAGACTTGAAATTTTGTTTATAGAGTTATCTTATGACTAACATTCAGATTTGTTCAAGAGAAGTTGATAGGTCATGTGGTTTGGCAGCCATTTTGAATTGTTCAAAATTGCTTAACGATATATTTAAATTAATAATAAAACAAAAAACGTTTTACAAAAATGCTTTATTTTTGCCATGCTTATTGACATCTATAGTGAGCACTATTGTGCGTAATATGGAGGCTGTATATCTTACAATCGGGCAGCCATCTTGGTTTACGCGAAAATTTCGAAAGTCTATTTTCTCTGCAACCGCTTTTATAAGATCTGTGAAATTTGCTGTACAGTCTTATATTGTTACCTATATTCATAATTGCTCATTAGGAGAGAATCAGTCACATGATGCGGCAGCAATATCAGTTTTATGTTTATCGTAATTATTTGTAATTCAATACTTCCTCTTTTGAGTCAATTGCTCACAGAACACAAATTACTTATGCTAAACTCTTGAAATCAGGTATGCTGGTACAGCCTATTGCAATGCTACATCTCATGCAATATTGAACTCATAGGTCATAAGGTTATGCAGCCATATTGTTTTTTGCGACAAATTTCGAGAACTGCTTAATAATCTTTAGCTCTGGAACTGCTTATGTTGCAACTTTGAAACATGCTGTGCTTAGAGATGCTATGACCTAGATTTTCCATTGCTCAACAGAAGTGACTTGGTCACATGATGTAGCAACCATCTTGCATTTTGCGAAAATCTTTAAACATCTTATTCTCTTAAACCGCTTAGTGCAATAAAGCGCAATTTTGCATGTATGCTCCTTGCAAGGTCCTCTACCAAGATTGTTAAAATTGTGATTTTTGCATAATCAACATGGCTGCTGTGAGACATTAACCTTTTTATCGCCATTTAATTGCGTAATTTTGCACTTTATACATTAGTTTTACAATATTTAACAATATTACAGTGTAATAGACACATGATTTCACATAGTCATAACCCTTAAAGACAATATTGCAGTTAAAATTCGCATTGCGCAATCGCCTTCGTGAAATAAAACATTTGCAAATTTTCATGAAACTTCTGCAAATTGTAGAGGTCTATAATGAGCATTAGTATGTGCAATTTGAAAGCCATACATTGCATAGCTTGGTGGCCATTTTGTTTCGTATGCGCCATTTTTAAAAACTATAAAAATCTTCTTCTCCGAAACCGCTTATGGGACAGACTTGAAATTTTGTTTATAGAGTTATCTTATAACTAACATTCATATTTGTTCAAGAGAAGTTGATACGTCATGTGGTTTGGCAGCCATTTTGAATTGTTCAAAATTGCTTAACGATATATTTAAATTCATAATAAAACAAAAACCGTTTTACAAAAATGCTTTATTTTTGCCATGTTTATTGACATCTATAGTGAGCACTATTGTGCATAATATAGAGGCTGTATATCTTACGATCGGGCAGCCATCTTGGTTTACGCGAAAATTTCGAAAGTCTATTTTCTCTGCAACTGCTTATGTAAGAACTGTGAAATTTGCTGTACAGTCTTATATTGTGACCTAGAGTCACATTTGTTCATGTGGAAGGAATTGGTCACAAGCTGTGGCAGCCATATTGGTTTACGCAAATATTTTGAAACTGTGTTCTCTTTCCAACCGCTTATGTTAAAACTGTGAAATTTGCTGTATAACCATATATTGTCACGTAGAGTTACATTTGTTCATGTTGAAAGTATAGGTCATATGGTGTGGCAGCCATTTTAAAAAACGCAAACATTTCGAAAATGTGTTTTTTTTCCAAATGCTTATGTTAGAACTGTAAACAGTTGTTATATAGCTTTATTTTGTGACATAACTACTTATATTGCATTGCAAAAATAATGCGCTGGCCACCTCTATTGCTGCTTGCAGCTATATTTATTATTATTCTTTTTATTCCGCCAAGCTTTTTATTCAATTGCCCATAACGGCTTAACTGTTTTTGCAAAGCTCTTAAAATCAGGTATGCTGGTACAGCCTATTGCTGTGCTACATCTCATGCAAAATTGAACGCATAGGTCACATGCTCTGGCAGCCATATTGCTTTTTGAGACAAATTTTGACAAACGCTTAAAAATCTTTAGCTCTGGAACTACTTATGTTACAACTTTGAAACTCGCTGTGCTTAGTGCTACTATGACCTGAAATTGCTATTGCTCAAGAGAAGTGCCTTGGTCACATGATGTGGCAGCCATCTTGCATTTTGCAAAAATATTCAAACATCTTCTTCTCCTAAACCGCTTAGTGCAATGACGCGCAATTTTGCACATATGCTCCTTGCAACGTCCTCTACCAAGTTTGTTCAAACTGCAATTTTTCCATAATCAACATGGCTGCTGTGAGACATTAACCTTTTTATCGCCATTTAATTGCGTAATTTTGCACTTTATACATTAGTTTTACAATATTTAACAATATTACAGGGTAATAGACACATGATTACACATAGTCATAACCCTTAAAGACAATATTGCAGTTAAAATTCGCATTGCGCAATCGCCTTCGTGAAATAAAACATTTGCAAATTTTCATGAAACTTCTGCAAATTGTAGAGGTCTATAGTGAGCATTAGTATGTGCAATTTGAAAGCCATACATTGCATAGCTTGGCGGCCATTTTGTTTCGTATGTGCCATTTTTAAAAACTATAAAAATCTTCTTCTCCGAAACCGCTTATGGGACAGACTTGAAATTTTGTTTATAGAGTTATCTTATGACTAACATTCAGATTTGTTCGAGAGAAGTTGATACGTCATGTGGTTTGGCAGCCATTTTGAATTGTTCAAAATTGCTTAACGATATATTTAAATTAATAATAAAACAAAAACCGTTTTACAAAAATGCTTTATTTTTGCCATGTTTATTGACATCTATAGTGAGCACTATTTTGCGTAATATGGACGCTGCATATCTTACGATCAGGCAGCCATCTTGGTTTATGCGAAAAAAGTCTATTTTCTCTGCAACCGCTTATGTAAGAACTGTGAAATTTGCTGTACAGTCTTATATTGTGACCTAGATTCATAGTTGCTCATAAGGAGAGAATCAGTCACATGATGCGGCAGCAATATCGGTTTTATGTTTATCGTAATTATTTGTAATTCAATACTTCCTCTTTTGAGTCAATTGCTCATAAAACACAAATTACTTATGCTAAACTCTTGAAATCAGGTATGCTGATACAGCCTATTGCAATGCTACATCTCATGCAATATTGAACTCATAGGTCATAAGGTTATGCAGCCATATTGTTTTTTGCAACAAATTTTGAGATCTGCTTAATAATCTTTAGCTCTGGAACTGCTTATGTTGCAACTTTGAAACTTGCTGTGCTTAGTGATGCTATGACCTAGATTTTCCATTGCTCAACAGAAGTGACTTGGTCACATGATGTAGCAACCATCTTGCATTTTGCGAAAATCTTTAAACATCTTCTTCTCTTAATCCGCTTAGTGCAATAAAGCGCAATTTTGCACCTATGCTCCTTGCAAGGTCCTCTACCAAGATTGTTAAAATTGCGATTTTTCCATAATTAATATGGCTGCTGTGAGACATTAACCTTTTTATCGCCATTTAATTGCGTAATTTTGCACTTTATACATTAGTTTTACAATATTTAACAATATTACAGTGTAATAGACACATGATTACACATAGTCATAACCCTTAAAGACAATATTGCAGTTAAAATTCGCATTGCGCAATCGCCTTCTTGAAATAAAACATTTGCAACTTTTCTTGAAACTTCTGCAAATTGTAGAGGTCTATAGTGAGCATTAGTATGTGCAATTTGAAAGCCATACATTGCATAGCTTGGTGGCCATTTTGTTTTGTATGCGCCATTTTTAAAAACTAAAAAAATCTTCTCCGAAACCGCTTATGGGACAGACTTGAAATTTTGTTTATAGAGTTATCTTATGACTAACATTCAGATTTGTTCAAGAGAAGTTGATATGTCATGTCGTTTGGCAGCCATTTTGAATTGTTCAAAAACACTTAACGATATTATTAAACTAATAATAAAATAAAAACCATTTTACAAAAATGCTTTATTTTTGCCATGTTTATTGACATCTATGGTGACAATCATTGTGCATAATATGGAGGCTGTATATAATATGATCTGGCAGCCATTTTGTTTTATGCAAATATTTTGAAAATCTATTTTCTCTGCAACTTCTTATGTTAGAACTGTGAAGCTTGCTATATAACCTTATATTGTGACCTAGAGTCACAGTTGTTCATGTTGAAGGAGTTGGTCACAAGCTTTGGCAGCCATATTGGTTTACGCGAAAAATTTTGAAAACGTGTTTTCTTTCCAACCGCTTATGTTAAAGCTGTGAAATTTGCTGTATAACTATATATTGTCACCTAGAGTTACATCTGATCGTGATGAAAGTATTGGTCATATAGTGGGGCAGCCATCTTGAAAAATGCAAAAATTTTGAAAACGTGTTATCTTTGCAACTGCTAATGTTATAATTGTAAAAACTTCTATAAAGCTTTATATTGTGACTTAGCTGCTTGTATGTCATTGCAATGTCGATGCGCATGGCCACCTCTATCACTCAAATCCAATAATTTAGAAGTTTCTATTGGTGACCTTTCTATTGGTTTTCAAATTCAAAGCAAGGCGGCACTGGCCTACCAGGACACCAGGAGATTTCCCGGTGGGCCGCAGCAGCGGAGGCTGGCTAGCTACAATTTAAAGGGGTGGTGCTGCTGGTGAGGTAAAGCTGTATCACTTCTCTTCTTTTACCCTCTGAACTATACATATTAAAATCACAAAGTATTTAATTGTAAGTTTTATTTCCTAGACCATATACCATTTTAGTAGCCCTTCTAGTGTCTAGTCATATCAGACTTTGAGGCAGAGTGACACACTGTTTTGAGTGTCTTCTCCAGATCACACTATGGATAATCATTTAAACAATATGAAAGGGAGCCATGGATGAAATTGGTTTGTAGTATGCCTATATAAAAACAATATAATATTTTCCTTTCATAAGGTTATGAGAGTCCACAAGATCATTACTTCTGGGATTCAACTCCTTGTCACTAGGAAGAGACAAAGGTTCCCAAAAACTTCAAGAGTATTCTATCCCTTCCCCCTAACCAATTAGCCAGTCTAACCTTTGCCTCACAGGAGGCAGGTGAAGAATTGAGGTGCTTTTAAGATTCTTCATTTAGAGGGGTCCTCAGACCGATTTGAGGCCCATTTTTTCCCTTAGAGAGCTGCAACACAAAGACAGAGGGAAGATTGGAGTATAGGGTAGTGCCACAGTTGGTGTAAGAGTTGTCACAAGCCTGCCACAGGTGTCTCTGGGACCGGTCCCTTAGCCTCCTCCTGTTGGGTCATCAAAATACTCCTTACATTGATCCTCTGCTGTGACATACACAGCACTGGATGGGCTCTCTACTGGAAGCTGTAATTTCTATAGTGGGTAGGATCAGTAGAGTGAGTGAAATTTAGGTATGTTTATTACACTTTGCACTCACATAGCCCACCGGCTATTTGCAGATACAGTTTCCACACAGTACACCATAGCCAGGGGACAGATATACATCACTTCATATACTGTAGTCTATGGGTGACTCATGCATAAAGTGTGTGAGATAGAATGTGCCGGGGAACCTTTAGTTTGTGGCACAACTTTAATGCTATTTTTTATCTCTGTCTTCCAGACATTTTTATTACTAAATTATCGTTATACAGACACGCTCTTTCATATGTTCTAACTTAGGAGCTCATTGGTTTATTGCGCCACTTATTATTCTGAGCACGCTACTGAGTTGCTCTTCCGTTTCTGCTTAGCTTGCTTTCAGCTCCTATGCTACTCTTAATGGGGAGCACGCTACTGTGTATTCAATTACTTTTTAATAATATATTCAAAGTGGATAATTTATTTTATTAATAATCTAAATTCAGTCTATATTTTTTATCTCTATCTTTTTTTTTTTTTTGGATTTTTTTTTATTTATTGAGGTTCTGAAGAAGGCATACATAAAATATGCTAAACAATACGTAGCATTCATATAATACAGGTAGATTGTGATACAGTTCTGAATAGAAACATAATACATATCTGAGAAGAAAATTCAAAGGAATGATATGAAACTATAATGCCTAATATTCTGTATGCTCCCTAGATGGTAAAAGAGGCCATTCTTGGACCTCAACGAGAGATATATAACCATATATAGGGGGCTATTTCAAATATGAAAGACCACTCTTGGATCTTTAAATGAGAACCTCTTATTTTAGAAATTTAATAAAATCTCACATAAGCTTTAGTGGAGCCTTCTAACGAACATGAGGGGTCACCATTAGACCCTATATAAGAGTTAATACCTGCAAAGAAAGCACATGAAATACAAAGGGAAAATGTGCATATGTGTAAACATTTTAAATTGTAAGTTTGTATGGATGCCTAGATTGATTAGGAAAGACACATAGTAGTTTGGCCCCCATTCTTCATGTTAGTTAAAAGACATGTGTTACCATGAAACTCACTGCCACGAGGTTAAGAGTTTGTTCAGGAGACTTCCTACAATTATAGGCTAAAGAAAGTGAGCTTCATATTATGGGTCCTCAGGGGAGATATGGAAGACTAGTGTTATAGCCATATTGCGCCAGACAAGGTGCCCTCTCGCTCTCAGGGGGAAACAGATTATGTGAGTCTTGGGCAGAGACTACAAAATGGAAACTGCAGCTAAAAATTAAAACTAAAACAGAAACACGGGACTAAAGGAATTAGGAGGCAACAACACAGTACCATAAATGGGCTGCTCTGGTTGTGAAAGGATGTGTAGTATAATAGAAAGTAGATTACCTTTTAAAGGTGGGTAATGATATAATCTAGCGCATAATCTCCATAAGCTAATTACCAAAAACATAGCGGTGATAAACATTAATGAGATTACAACCTCTGTCCTAGTGGTTAAACAGGCAGACAGTCCAGGCTTTTACAGTCCATATTACACCAAGGGCTAATATATGCATATAACAGAAGATTTGTAACAAAAAAAAAATGTAAAACTTGTGCGGTTTGCAAAACTGGATCCCTCTCATTACCAAACAGCCTGCTTGATAGTGTAGGAAGAATATATTGTGAGTAGTGGTGCTAGAGCAGGACCAGCCTGCGCCTAACTCTATGACGTTTAGCCTATGGGGAAACATATAGCACTTTCAAGCATAGAATTACCTATGTAAATACTATGGGACTTCAATCTCCCATTAATTTTCCTGTGAGGGTAACATCAAAATAAGATATATAGTAAGAGCTTAAAAGCACTGCATAACACTGCACCGCATAGACATATCTTAAGTAGAAAGCAGTACAATCAAAATAAAAAATGTTAGGAGCCCAAATGATATGCGACATATACCAATATTGCAGACTGCCATGATGCTATTATCCAAGCTTTAGGCAGTCTGTAAACTTATGGACTAGGAATTAATGGATATTAACCCATCATTATGCCTGTAAGAGACCAAGATCCCAATTAGCGATACAGAGTAACCCCATAATTACCCCTCTACGGCATATGGCTAAGTCCAGTAAAATCCCTTTCTGGCCCCTAAGGGCATATTGCTGGAGTCCCCCTGAAGAGGTAAAGGAGTCATTTTCACAGGCAATAGTAAGCGCAAATATGAGCATCATACATAATTAAAGTCAAAACTGGTAATCGTCAAAGTCCCACATAATGAGCCAGGTGTAGAGGGCAAGCCAGCCTCCCGGATCCTATATCAAATGTAGTAGGGTGTCGTGATGGGTCAAGTAAATCTCTGACATAGCAGGATGCGGTCGTGTTAGGCCTTGCATAAGCACAAGTGATGTTGGCACCGCTGCATGAGGAAGCTCAAGGTAGAAACCCGCAATCACCGCAAATAAACTCAGACTTGAAGCAGAAGCTGCGCCCTTCATCCCTTTTGTGCAGCGGCACAACAGACCAGGGCTCCTCACAGGTAACTATGCAGGACTGGAGCTGACTTTTAGTACCTTGAGCGGCGATCTCCTCCTCTTTCTCTTTCATTGTTCCAGGCCGCGCCATCCCCTCTGTGGGTCCAAGCTCTCGATCTCCTTTTGACACTGGCAGGGCAAGGCATCGACGCCGGGGCCCCAGAGCGATACCACTCCCGCCCTCCTGGTCAAAATGTTCAATTGGTATGGGTGGCTGGGTTGGGCAGATTCCTTTGCTGTGGGCCGCTGCATATAGATTATCTGTCAAAGCAGCATGGTGAGAAGCGAGTAAATTGCGCAGCTCCTCCAAAAAGGCCAAGGGAATCCCCATGACAAATGAACATCCATAGTGAGTAGGCAGTAATGAGGGTGATGATAATTTTTCCAATCTATAGTGTGTCTTGATCAGGAAAGTGCATGCAGTGTCTTGCGGGATATCACTGCTTCCTAACGACAGGGCTAGCTAGTATCCTGCCGGGGGGTATAGATGGTAGGCCGCAACCTTTGAAGTGTTCCGGAGAGCTAGATAGTGCCTCAAATCTGCAAGGAGTAGTATGTACATGTAGAGCTTGCTATGCTGTAAGATCCTGTTCACCATGTGAAGACAATAAAATGACTGTGAATGAGTTTTGCTTGAATTTGTGGCAGGAGTTGCAGGAGCTGTGATTCATGCGACCTGTCATGGCCGCCACCAGGTAGTTCCCCCTTATCTCTATCTTTTGACTACGGTTTATTGTCTGTTTTTTTTTTCATTGCCTGTTAAAGTCTCCTTATTTTATTTTCAGATTTTGCTGTTAAAATGCCTGAATATTTGCTTGTCTGCATGAAGTTAAAATTGTCTGTGGAGTTTTAACTGCTGTTAAGTAAATGTATCTGTGTCTATTGTCTTCTATTAAATGGATCATACTGGAACTGTCCTCAATGATGTTGACATGATTCCTTTAGAGGATAGATCCATGATTTTGCTATTCATTTAAAATATATTATGCAAACTTGTCTCTATTGTACCCCTGGCACAACCTTGCAATGCTTGTATGGATCACCTGGTGTATGCTTACCAATGTAATTCTGTACTTGCCTCTAAGTAGCTTGTCCTCCCTATGTTTGTTCATTACAAGGGAGTTCATCAACTTTTGCTCCATGTTTTAAAGATTTTGTACGCTCCACTGTTTCTGAAATGTCAGTGGCTATGTCTCCTTCAAGGAAGCGTAAAAGATCAGAGGGGCCAATTTATCAAATGTCAGGCGGACATGATTCGCTGTAATCATGTCCACCCAACATCGTTAAATGCCAACAGCATACGCTGTCGGCTTTTAACATTGCACAAGCATTTCACAAGAAATGCTTGTGCAATGCCGCCTCCTGCACACTCGCGGCCAATCAGCCGCTAGCAGGGGGTGTCAATCATCTGGATCATATCTGATTGGGATGATTGCAGTCCGCCGCCACCTCAGAGGTGAGGGACAAGTTAAGGAACAGCCGCTTGATGAATGTACCCCTAAGTCTGAGAATCAACCTACTGTAGATTTATCTTCCTATTCTAGTTTGCTAAAAACTAAATCAGTGAAAAATCCCCTAAAGGATTCAGGGTCAGATTCCTCAGATAGAACAATTCCTGCATCTTTTCTGCAATTCCTATTCCAGGCGTGAACAACTGGTTCATGCAAGTGAATGGTCCATTCATTCAGATCTACTAAAATAAAGGGCAAGTATATTGTGCTGGTACAAAAACCCTTGCACATATACAATCTTGCTCCCACAGCAAGAAGGAAAAACAGATTAAATGCAAAAATGTTAGAATATGTGCACTAGCAACTGTAGGGTTAAATTTGTGTGGTGGTGTATTTTAACAAATATAAGTTATATAATATATTTAAACATAAAAAAATAGTAAAACCGTGTATACAAATAATTATAAACTAAATGTGTATTCACAAATCACACATATAACACATATGACCATTCATATTCTATAAAAACAATTGTAGTGATGATTGAAATCAAACGACTTTAAAAGACTTTAAACGAATTTCATGAATAAGCTGTATGGACAAAGTGAAACGTGCACAAATGTCACTAATTCGAACGTTACTAAATAGTAACCTTTTCCACCATTTAGCCAGAAGGTATTAAATCTGACAAATAAGTGTGAAGCAGTGCTTTGTGGTTTGAAGATAGCACAAATATAACGTATCTCAATAGTCACTGATTCCAACGAGCGTGAAGTAGATAAATAGTAGTCAGACAGTCTTTGCCTGTAAATATATTGTGTAGTCTATGATTATAATCCACAGATGTGTCTGAAGGGCTATTGTAGATAATGTGGATAGCAGTGGCCAGGAGTTGAATCCCAGAGTAATGAACTTGTGGACTCTCTCCCCCTCAAAATAAATAATTTTTTCAGGTAAACATAATTTTGTTTATTACAAACATAATTTAATTTAATTTAAAAAATTGAAGAAGGACTCTATCCCAGTAATCCCCTTTAGAAAAAAGGACTTATGCAGCCTACGGGCTCAATGAAAAATAGTGGTGCAGGGCCATTTTTAATCACAGTCCCGCCCTAAATCAAATCCATTTTAATCTATAATAAAGATTTGAAATAAACCATTTATTAATAGGTTTTCTAATGTCTTAGTTGGTTTTTGTTTTTCATGGATATTTTTGAATGTTAGGCTCTTGCTTGTGTTCAGTAAAAGGATTTTTTTAAATAACAGATAGTAGCACTTGATATTTCTTTAGGAAAAAATTGATAGAATGTGTAAAATCCTTTAGCATAGAAACCATGTTTTCATGATATTAAAGGGACAGACTCCAATAAAATAGTTTTTCCCTTAATGTGTTTCCAATTACTTTTTTTCCAGCTGCAGAGTATAAAAATGTACGAGATTTGCTTTTTTAAAGGGACAGTCTAGGCCAAAATAAACTTTCATGATTCAGATAGAGCATGTCATTTTAAACAATTTTCCAATTTACTTTTTTTTACAATTTTGCTTTGTTCTCTTGGTATTCTTAACTGAAAGCTTAACATAGGAGGTTCATATGCTAATTTCTTAGACCTTGAAGGCCACCTCTTTTCAGAATGCATTTTAACAGTTTTTCACCACTAGAGGGTGTTAGTTCACGTATTTCATATAGATAACACGGTGCTCGTGCACGTGAAGTTATCTGGGAGCAGGCACTGATTGGCTAAACTGCAAGTCTGTCAAAAGAACTGAAATAAAGGGGCAGTTTGCAGACGCTTAGATACAAGATAATCACAGAGATTAAAAGTATATTATTATAACTGTGTTGGTTATGCAAAACTGGGGAATGGGTAATAAAGGGATTATCTATCTTTTAAAACAATAAAACTTCTGGTGTAGACTGTCCCTTTAAGGTTTATTTGTGTATATGAATTAGTTGATTTTGTGTTTTTAAGTCACAACCTAATAAAATGGGCTGAGCTTGTAGGTATAATCAGATCTCATTATTTTATCACATTGTGTACATATACCTGCTTCTTTATTTTATGTCTGTCCATAAACCAATCACCAATACTTGGAGAGAACAATGGAAAATTAACATTTTATTACCTTATCTCTTCTATAACCCACTGGGAGTGTAATTTCTTCTACTGGCTGTGCTAACACAGCTTGGCCTCAAGGCCAAAAACTTTCAGGTGGGGATACCACAGGCTAAATAAACTATTTCAAATGCCAATATAAGGGTAATAGAAATACTTGTAAACAATTTAATACACTCCAGCAGGTAAAGTGGATCATTGGGAACAAATTAAAGGGGAGAAAAATTTTGAGTAAACTGTCCCTTTAACTGTAAAATTCATAAATTCAAAGCTCATTTAATATGTCACTCACATGTACAAGAAAGAGAAATATTCAACTAGGTTGAGCGCTTCTCTTTCTTGTATATGTGTAATATGTGATGTGTTTGTCATTTTAAATAATAATATTTACAACATGCTTAGGTATGTAATTAAGAACTACAACATACTTAAGTATGTAATTAAAAACTACATTTTAGAAAGTGTTCCTAAACTGTATGTAACATTTATTCATAAAAATGCTATTCGAAGATTAACCATACTACACATGCATACAGATGTTGAAGGGGAAAGTATTGTCATGAATACAAATTTAATCACTGATTCATTATGTTACATGTTAACTGATAATATTAATGGTTTTAATATTTTATTTGAGTCACATTCAAACTGTTGTGTTTGTCACTAACAGTACTGGTGTTTTTAAATCTGTTTTTTAAAGGAGATCACACAATTGCGACTTTCATAGTTAACTATTGTAATCTGTTTACATCCGCAACCCTACCAACCCATGGGAATCCATGTTTAAGTTTGTCATGATGGTTATACTGTGCACTTCTTTTCTATTGCTGTATAGTCGCTTTTCAACTTTGACAAATATTTTTTTTAAACAACTATTGTTTGTTAAAGCACCATTTCCATTTTGCCATGAACTTATAAAGGACTTATAATATCTTCTTTTACTGAATTTTCTTAAAGGGCCATAATACCCAAATGTTTAAACACTTGAAAGTGATGCAGCATAGCTGTAAAAAGCTGATTAGAAAATATCTCCTGAACATCTCTATGTAAAAAAGATAGATATTTTACCTCAAAAGTTCCTCAGTAGCCACCTCCCATTGTAAAGGATTTCTAAGCAGCATTTTAGTGTGTTTGTCCTGGGACATCTGAAGGGACTAGCATCGTGCACTCTCATATTATTTCACCAATCAGGTAAAGGAAGCTTACTATGAAATCTCATGAGAGTTAAGTCAAATCTCATGAGATCACAGTAAGAGTTCATGACCTCAGCACTGCTGATGCTGATTGGCTGCTGTTCATTTCTTCATTTTTTTAAATTTGTTTACCTGCAGCTGGGAGCAGCTGAGTATAACTTTTTACACAGAACTTACTCTGCTGAGCTGAGGAAATTGTGAGGTAAAATATCTTCCTTTTTTACATAGAGATGCTCAGGTGATATTTTCCTGTCAGCTTTTTACAGTTATACTGCATCAGTTTCAAGTGATTTAGCATATGAGTATTATGTCCCTTTAAAACTGTAACTCGTGAACCCGTTGCTTCTACACTACTGACTTTTAAACTGGAATGAGCACTCTTGTGAACAAGTTTGGACTTAGCATGCATGGAGACATGCCCCCCATAGAAACCCGGTTCACAATGGCTGGCTCGATCTTGTGTAAAAGTCTCTTAAGCAGTTACAATGTTGCAAGGCAGCGGGTTCACAATTTACAGGCTAAAGAATGTTAAAATCCAGAAAAAAAAAGATATTATAAATCCTTTGCCTAGAAACTGGTAGTCACTTTTTTTTAGCTCGTGACAAATTGGAAACGATAGTTTATTAATAGTTTTAAATAATGTTTAATAAAATACTTGTCAAAGTTAAAAAATGACTGTCATGGGGTGGGTGTTGCCAGAGGTTGCTGCAGGGAGGAGCAGTCAGTCTTGCAGTCTGTAAGTCCTTCCTGGGTCTTAAAAAGGGCCAGCTTTTTGTAGGGAGACTCCAGCAATCTTCTGCACCTCTCAAGTGGAAATAGTCTGTTGCTCAGACCTGTGGGTTTCCGTGTGCTCAGTGTAACAAGATCCTTAAGTGTTAGTAGCTCAGTCATACAAGGTGATAATAGTCCATTCATCCCAATGACACAGCCGGGACTTGTATCCTGGGAAGTCTGGTTTATTGAGGGAACTTCAGGGGTATAATAGCACTTCTTATCTCATTCTAGGGGGCCGAGTTATCAAGCTCCGAATGGTTCGCCAGAAACAGCAGTATAGCAGTGGGCTATATGATCGGGCTTATTGACACCCCCTGCTAGTGGCTGATTGCCATGAATTTGCAGGGGGCGGCATTGCACAAGCAGTTCACAAGAACTGCTTGTGCAATGATAAATGCCAGCAGCGTATGCTGTCTGCATTCATCGATGTCTGTCGATGAGCGGATCATGTCAGACAGACCGATGATAAATCAGCCCCTAGGTGTCATAATACAATAAAACTCCCCTTTCTTAGAAACTGAACTATATCAGCCAGAATCTAGACACTGTGACCAATTTGCAGCCTGATAGTAAGCCAGCCAATAGCAGAAAGTCCACTGCAGCAATTCCTGATTGGTTATTAATTCGATTGACTAAAGCAGAACCAATCAAATTAATGTGTTTCAGATGAGTGCCTTCTTCCTATAGAGTTTAACATTGAGGTTGCCCGGCTACAGATTCTTATTAATCCCCACATATTCTTACATAAAACAGCCGGGGGAGGTAGGGATCTTGCTAGACGTATTGTTTTATTAGTGCTGCAGCTCCTACCTTCTTTAGTAATATTTTATAACATAAATTTAAAAATACATTTCCCATTATTACATTAATTATACAATTATCTATTGTATGTCCCCATTAAAAGTTCAGGGATGGGGCTATATGACAGTGACCATATAGTGATAGAAACAAAGAGCATAGTCTACCCATCCTCACATCCTACAAGATGCAGTGGTGCAGATAGAAATAGATTACAGCATTATGATCCGGAAGGGGCGGAGCTACACCTGGGAGCGTGCAGCGCTGGTGCTCTGAGAAGAGCCGGAGCACAGAGTTCCATCACCGCCGAGCACTGCATCCTCTTGGCATCCTAATCTCAAACAAGGTTTTCCACCGTACAGGGAAGTGTGCAGGGCCTCTTTCATTCGGCCTGTGCTATCCGGATCTACGATCAGACGTGGCTGTGGCCCGTCGTCTGGGCCACCTGCAGAATCCACCGCTACTTCAGCCTGTGAATCCCTCACAGGAAAGAGGCAAGTTCTGCCCAAAAGTGGAGTTAGCTAGTGGCTACAATCTTTGAGGAACAATAACTACCTGAGGACTACAGAACCGGCCAATAACTTACTTCCTGGAGCTTTGACTGCTGTGGGGAAGAAGTGTTTGGAGCCTCCCTGGACCAGCTAATTTGGGGCAGTGTATGTTTGGCATCCTACACACCAGATTGTTCCTAACTAACTATAGCCGCATGTGGAAACTTCGGGCTGCTAAATATATGGTATTCTGAATACTAGGATACAAGTAAGGCATATTTTACCTCCCTGTTTATTTTCCCCTGTCTGTCCCTATGTACTGGTTAAGCCATCCTAGTGCAAATCAAGCACGCAGCATTAAGCAGTGGTGAAAGAAATCAAATTATGCTGCATATTTCAAATCTTCCCCACTGATAATCTGGGAAAATATGCCTTGAATGGCTGCACTGGTTAACTGCCCAAAGAGACTGACATTATTTTAGACGTTGCTGTGACTCTCATTCCAACAAATATTGTTTTTGGTCACTCATAATGCTAGACTCTAAAGAGACACCCTGCTCAGCCTGGAACTATTCTATACTTAATATATCCTGTCTCTTACAATGCTATCTTAAAAAGAGATTCTGCCAAGTTTGAAGCTATTTCTACAATTTGTTGTGCTCTATCTCTCACAATGCTAATCTAAAGAAATATTCTGCTTAGTCTGGATCTATAGTCTGAGAGGTAATAGTAGAGCGCTGGTACAAATGGGATACCACACAACTTACAGAGTGAGAAGATCCTTCGTTCTTCTCGGTATAGTTTAAATGTTAGGGGGGTTAAGGTAAGTGCGCTAAAAAAGCCAAAGGTATCAGAGAAAGTTTAGTTCCTTCTTAGTGTTCGTTTAGTGAAGAATTCTAGAGAGAGATATTGTTTATACAATATGTAACATACGTCCTAAGATTTGTATATACTTTGTTACATTGGACAGTGATCAAAGGAAAAAAGTGTGATATTTTTAATTATATGTGCTAGGATTACTCAAATGGTAATTAATTAATAAAAATAAACTTTTCTAAGTGATATCGTGAAAATGTCGCTATAAAAAAAAAAACTAGTGTGAAAAATTGGTAAGGTCCTTACTAATATTCAAAAGAATAATCAAGAAAATATCAAAAAATTATACTTATGTGTCAAAACTGCTCACATAAGGTGGTGCAATTAGTTAAAAAAACTAAGTAGTCAAAAAACTTTTGATCAAAGAAAATTGTAATAGTGTCAATGGCTGTATTGGAAGTATATATTAACGAGTTCAGAGCTGCATAAAAGTAACAAGTTCCCAATAGACCTATTGAAAGATCCCTTATACAATAAATATACACAGATGTATAAATCTCATCTATTTATTATCAGATAAAAAGTTTAAAATTTTTAACAAGGGGACGTCTCCCCAGATAAACAACATAAAAATATTAAGTGAAACGATCTCTGTAGTGATCAATAAATACCAGGGACTGTATATCATATAGGCACAATCTATTGCTATGTTGCAGACTTGGTGTTAACTTTTATATAATAGATTGGTTATCCAGAATGGAGTGTTGAACCCCAGAGCAGTCCAGGTAGACAATGCAAGGTTGCTATGCAAATACCATAATTGGTTGTGTTAAGGAACAAAGTTATGCTTTATAGGAGTGATCAAAACTTCCTTCTGTTGTGGTATAGTCAGTTTATATTGCTTACTTGTATTTTCTGATTCCTCTCCTCCTTTAAATCTTAGAAGAACCTCTGGAGCCTGTGTCCGACGGCTATCTCCAAGCTGAGTCAGTACGCCGCATGGGTCTTGGCGTCTGACGTCATCAGTGTTTTCTCCGGTTGTCAGAAAGAAACTCACAGCTGGGATATATATTACAGTATATCCAGATATAATTTGGGAGATAAGTTCGTTATTTAGCGGTTGATGTCACACCCTGCACCTAGTGCTAATGCACGCAGGGATAGATTTGAGCTCAAATATAGTAGATCACCAGGGAGCTTTATCAAGATCTTGATAAAGCTCCCTGGTGAGTGAAACGCGTCGATCTAAGTGACTGTGCTTCCTACAGATGATGACATCTGAACTTTAAAACAACTTTCAACTAATTTCTGATGTAACCCGGGTTATTTTGCTAATTTTGGATCTACTATATTTGTGCTCAAATCTATCCCTGCGTGCATTAGCACTAGGTGCAGGGTGTGACATCAACCGCTAAATAACGAACTTATCTCCCAAATTATATCTGGATATAATATATATCCCAGCTGTGAGTTTCTTTCTGACAACCGAAGAAAACACTGTTGACGTCAGACGCCAAGACCCATGCGGCGTACTGACTCAGCTTGGAGATAGCCGTCGGACACAGGCTCCAGAGGTTCTTCTAAGATTTAAAGGAGGAGAGGAATCAGAAAATACAAGTAAGCAATATAAACTGACTATACCACAACAGAAGGAAGTTTTGATCACTCCTATAAAGCATAACTTTGTTCCTTAACGCAACCAATTATGGTATTTGCATAGCAACCTTGGATTGTCTACCTGGACTGCTCTGGGGTTCAAGATTCCATTCTGGATAACCAATCTATTATATAAAAGTTAACACCAAGTCTGCAACATAGCAGTCCCTGGTATTTATTGATCACTACAGAGATCGTTTCACTTAATATTTTTATGTTGTTTATCTGGGGAGACGTCCCCTTGTTAAAAATGTTAAACTTTTTATCTGATAATAAATAGATGAGATTTATACATCTGTGTATATTTATTGTATAAGGGATCATTCAATAGGTCTATTGGGAACTTGTTACTTTTATGCAGCTCTGAACTCGTTAATATATACTTCCAATACAGCCATTGACACTATTACAATTTTCTTTGATCAAAAGTTTTTTGACTACTTAGTTTTTTTAACTAATTGCACCACCTTATGTGAGCAGTTTTGACACATAAGTATAATTTTTTGATATTTTCTTGATTATTTTTTTGAATATTAGTAAGGACCTTACCAATTTTTCACACTAGTTTTTTTTTATAGCGACATTTTCACGATATCACTTAGAAAAGTTTATTTTTATTAATTAATTACCATTTGAGTAATCCTAGCACATATAATTAAAAATATCACACTTTTTTCCTTTGATCACTGTCCAATGTAACAAAGTATATACAAATCTTAGGACGTATGTTACATATTGTATAAACAATATCTCTCTCTAAAATTCTTCACTAAACGAACACTAAGAAGGAACTAAACTTTCTCTGATACCTTTGGCTTTTTTAGCGCACTTACCTTAACCCCCCTAACATTTAGTCTGGATCTATACCAATATGGACTGGCTGAATATATCCTCTTCAGGTTCTCACCATCTATTGGGGATATTAATCTAACAGAATCTCCTGCTTCTGCATCTATAAGGCTATAAGACATAGTTCTGTATACAATCCATTTATTTTTTGTCTCTCTGAAATTCTTGGATTGTGATTTTCCTTTAATTGTTCATCTCAAAATGAACTGTTACTTTTCTTTTGAGTATCTGTAATATTCCTATGTCTATGGAAAATTAATGGTGAATTTGACATGGACATTTGAGCAATGCTAATTTTTGTGCATAAAAATGGTTATTTGAGATGATATAAGGACTGTTTTTTATTTGTCTTATTTCTTAATTCTCAGTTATTTAGTGTTATTATATTTGCATTATAGTTCTTAGTTCCCTACTTCTGAATACTCACATCTGCTGTGTTCCTTGAGATTGGTTTAACTGTCTGGTGTAAAATTCCATTTGCTCGTTTTTTGCACTGTATACTCAATATTTCTAATTAATATCACTTTTTGTTTAAAACACAAAACACAAAGTTAATCCCCTCCTACAGTGTACATGTAAGGAGAAGGAGGGAGGGAGGAAAATGAGGTGTAGGGGTGAGCAGGAGGAGAAAGGGATAAAGAGAGAAATATTTATTCTTCTCTAATTGATATTCACCTCTCACTAATACCCACATTAGGGTTACACTTAAAAGGAAGACAAGTATTCCTTTCAATATACACAATTTTTTTTTCACTTTTTAATATACTTTCTGTTATTTATCTATGGAAAAATTTGTTTTTCCAAGTAAAAATAAATCCCCTGCCATGCCAGCTAAACCTAAAGAAAAAAGACCAAGAACATTAATGACAGTTGTTCTGAACTGGCTTATGTTTCAAATATATCACTACACAACCATGACTCACAAAGTATTGTTAAACAAATTACTTAGCTATTACTACCCCAGTTTGACCATCCTCACATCCTACAAGGCAGGACTTCTAAGTCCTCACTGAGGAAGTCAAGCAGTTCAATAGCAGATTTGTGGAAACTAGGATTTCTAACCTAGAAGACACCCACCATAAAATTAAACAGACATTAGAGTCTCAACTAGCTCAAAATAAATATATGCAGGATAGATTGGATGAGTCTGAGGATCGCTCACACAGAAATAATCTCACAATTATTGGGCTACCTGAAACTTCAGAATTCCAAGATTTATTACAATTTACAGCTGTTCAACTCTCCCAAATTCTGGGATTACCCCCTGCTCAGGTAGAGAGAGCCAACAGAATAGATCCCTTTAAAGAATATACTGACGGAACTACTAAAACTCGACCAATTTTGGTCAAATATTTAAGTTTCCAGGATAAGATTAATGTATTAAGGACTTACAGACAGAAATCTCCTTTAATGCTTGGTACTAATAAGATTTTATTATTTCAGGATTATTCTGTTGAGACCTCTCAAAAAAGAAGAGGTATGGCTCCTATTTGTATTAGATTGATTAAAGCTACAGGAGATAACCAAATTAAAATCTCACTGGGTAGGGGAGGTGGTAGCTACACCTTGTAATTCAAGGATGAAGGGAATCACCTTTTCAATTAATAAAAACTTAAAATACAGGATTCTTGCAAAAGAACTTGATGTAGATGAAATTTATATTATTCTCCAGCTAGAGGTTGAAGGTATGAAGTTAGTAATTTATAATCTATATGGTTAAAACAAACCTGATACAATCTTTTGGGACAACCTTCAGAATAAATTATTGCAGTTTTGCTCAGAATATTTAGTGGTTGCTGGAGATTTCAGCGCAGTTTTGTTACCTGCATGTTGTGGAGATATTTCCCTGCATGTTGTGGAGCCGTCTTTAAATTGGAATAGTAAATAAGAGGCAATACTTTTTAGTTCTACCTTAGGCCTAAAGGATATTTGGAGGATTCAAAACCCAGACACCAAGATGTACATGTGAATCTAAATCAGGTCAGACTATGTCCCGGCTCAATGTATTTTTGTGACTGAGAAAATCCTTGGCTTAAAGTCTAAAACTGACATCAAGGAAATCACTCTGTCACACCATGCAATTATTTTACTTGCATTAACAACACTGGGAGATTTTTCTATCTCAGATATCTATCCTCTGACTCCCTTGGTAATTCATTTAATGTCTATATCAGCGACCCCATCAAAAACACTGGGAAAAATATATTTCTCTTAGACAAGAGATAGATATTTTTATCAACCAAAAAGCTAAACTGGAGGATCTGGGTAATTTCTTGCTAATTTGGTCAGATGTAAACAGAAAAAGCATGCTATTGAATCTATTAAGGTAAATGGTAATAGAATACATGACATCCAAGAGATAAGCAAATTCATAAGGGACTATTGAAAATGAAGAGAAATAGAGGGGCGCCTCATGTGTGGTATCATCAATACAAAAAACAAAAATGACACAAACAAAGCCAAATGAGTACTCACATACTCCAAAAGCACACTTATGTGCTGGTAGGGGCAGGCTGCAGAATTAAAGAGGTGTGACAGATCACCCACTCAAGAGCACTCTTAGCGTGAAGTGCTGGTACTACAATGGAGACACAAGATACAGGCACTACATGTGCAGACTATTAATAATGCAACCAATAGTGATTTCTTAGTGTAGAGGGTACTCACATACTCCAGGAGCACACCAATGTGCTTGTAGAAGCAGGCTGCAGATTGGGGTAGGTGTGGCAGCTCACCCAAACAAACGATGTCTAAGTGGTAGAGGAACAGGTATATAGTGGTCCCAATGTGCTGGCTCAGATGGCGAGCTGATCTCTTGTATATCAGTACAGGCAGATGGTGGGTAGAAGAAATCCACTCAGTAGATAAAAATATACAAATTTATTAAAAACAAAAATCTTAAAAACAACAACACAATAGTTGCTATTAAAAGTGGATAATGGGGTGTCCAATAATACCCCAATAGTTGCAACGCGTTTCTCGGTTCGCAGACCGTTTCATCAGGCATAAAAAACATTACTACCCAACACTGCCTTATAAACCCTACTAACAAACATTTTACCTCCCTTCAGTGGGTTGTCTTTCTCAATCATTTAATGTAGTACACCTGTATGGGCTATTCCAAATCTCTGAATTAGGGATAGAGCGTAACTCTCATATATGTAGAGAAAAATGCTATGTTAGCAGTTCCTAATGTACACTATGCATTATGGTCATCTCTCAATATAAAACTAAAACAACATTTATTTATATTTGCCCAAAGTAGCTGGAGTATATGAACGGTTCCCAAATAGTATAGGAGGACAGGTAAAGCTCCCCCGTGGTATTAATGGAAAGTTCTACCTTTCCATTGTCTGTTACAGGTGTGCGTGTGATGTGAGTGGTAAAAGCTTTCGTATCAATACGTGCATATTCTAATGATCACATAAATTGCTTAGTCTGATCTGCTTCTAATAGCATATAGGTCTATTTGACTCTCATTTAGTTTTTAAACACGTCCAGATCGTAAGCAAGATCTAGATTGTGTATTTATGTTTACATAAGCGTAGATTCTCCTATTCTATTGGTTCCCATTGGTTCTATTCTTATTGGTTTAGGTTGCGTGACGTGGAGCTCAGTAGCCACCCCCCCCCTTGTCCAATCGTCATTACTCAGTGTGTTGTCTTGCAATGTGCCGATCGAGGTTAACACCCCCTGAATTGTTGAAATTTGACAGCGTGTAGATCACTTCAAAGCCACCTAAGCACCGCAAGTAAAACACACAATAACGGCCGGAGATCTGACCCTACTCTTTAGTTCAGAAACCTATATGCCGTCTCATGAGCCTATAGTAGTTATTAGCTGTATATCCGTAGTAATCCCATATATGGGTTTAATGCACTATAATCTTAAAGACTATGATATTTAACTAAGTGTTATTGATAGCCTCCTTGGTATATTCGTTCTTCTGATAATGTTCTGTATGGCTTTGAAGCGATCTACACGCTGTCAAATTTCAACAATTCAGGGGGTGTTAACCTCGATCGGCACATTGCAAGACAACACACTGAGTAATGACGATTGGACAAAGGGGGGGGTGGCTACTGAGCTCCACGTCACGCAACCTAAACCAATAAGAATAGAACCAATGGGAACCAATAGAATAGGAGAATCTACGCTTATGTAAACATAAATACACGATCTAGATCTTGCTTACGATCTGGACGTGTTTAAAAACTAAATGAGAGTCAAATAGACCTATATGCTATTAGAAGCAGATCAGACTAAGCAATTTATGTGATTAGAATTTGCACGTATTGATACGAAAGCTTTTACCACTCACGTCACACGCACACCTGTAACAGACAATGGAAAGGTAGAACCTTCCATTAATACCACGGGGGAGCTTTACCTGTCCTCCTATACTATTTGGGAACCGTTCATATACGCCAGCTACTTTGGGCAAATATAAATAAATGTTGTTTTAGTTTTATATTGAGAGATGACCATAATGCATAGTGTACATTAGGAACTGCTAACATAGCATTTTTCTCTACATATATGAGAGTTACGCTTTATCCCTAATTCAGAGATTTGGAATAGCCCATACAGGTGTACTACATTAATTGATTGAGAAATACAACCCACTGAAGGGAGGTAAAATGTTTGTTAGTAGGGTTTAAAAGGCAGTGTTGGGTAGTAATGTTTTTTATGCCTGATGAAACGGTCTGCGAACCGAGAAACGCGTTGCAACTATTGGGGTATTATTGGACACCCCATTATCCACTTTTAATAGCAACTACTGTGTTGTTGTTTTTAAGATTTTTGTTTTTAATAAATTTGTATATTTTTATCTACTGAGTGGATTTCTTCTACCCACCATCTGCCTGTACTGATATACAAGAGATCAGCTCGCCATCTGAGCAAGCACATTGGGACCACTATATACCTGTTCCTCTACCACTTTGACATTGTTTGTTTGGGTGAGCTGCCACACCTACCCCAATCTGCAGCCTGCTTCTACAAGCACATTGGTGTGCTCCTGGAGTATGTGAGTACCCTCTACACTAAGAAATCACTATTGGTTGCATCATTAATAGTCTGCACATGTAGTGCCTGTATCTTGTGTCTCCATTGTAGTACCAGCACTTCACGCTAAGAGTGCTCTTGAGTGGGTGAGCTGTCACACCTCTTTAATTCTGCAGCCTGCCCCTACCAGCACATAAGTGTGCTTTTGAAGTATGTGTGTGCTCATTTGGCTTTGTTTGTGTCATTTTTGGTTTTTGTATTGATGATACCACACATGAGGTGCCCCTCTATTTCTCTTCATTTTCTATAGTTATACCTGGACCAGCCGGTGAGGAGGAGGCGGCAGCCGATTCTGATACCACTTCTTTTTGAAGAATACTCAAAGGACATTTATACCTTTTTAATCAATTGCAATAGAACTTTCACATTAGCACTTAATGTTTTTCATTGTTGTAAATTGTATGTGATACATTCTATATTTATGCTATTATTTTTTACAATAGTCTGAGCGCCCCCTCTGTGACTAGGTCACTCCCGCATAGTTACATAAGGGACTATTGCTGTCTAGTGTTTTCTGCTTCCCCGATTAATCTGCAAACCAAACAAATATTTTGGGATAGAATTAAGACACCTTAAATATCTAGTGAAAACCTGGATAAAATTAATGCTTTGATGACAGATGATGAGATCAGGGAAGCTATTAAAGCAGCTTCATCAAATAAAGCTCCTGGCCCAGATCAAATACCAATAGAAATGTACAAAGCACTTGCTGAAGATATTATCCCTGTCCTGCGGAACCTATTCAATAGTTACTATAATTTAGGGGTCATGAATTCTAATTATTTTACATCTTCATTAGTCTCTTTAATTCTCAAAAAGGATGAAGATCCTGAAAAAATTGGTTCATATTAAATAGTGACTACAAGTTATTGACAGGTATAAAAGCAAAACGATTAAAACCGATTATGCACCTATTAATTCATAAAGGCCAATCCGGCTTCATGACAGGGAGAAACTCGACTAACAATTTAAGTAAAGTTCAGGTAGTAATATAACATTTCTGGCAAAAAATACAAAATGGGAATAGTATGTTATCATCAGATCTGGCCATTCCGGCTATAGATGCGCAAAAAACATTCAATATGGTCACATGGGACCACTTAATTTTCACTCTAGGAAAATTAAGCCTTAATGGATCCTTTCTGAATTTTGTTCAACTGATTTATAATAATTCCTGAGCCGCTATTTTAGTTAACGGACTCCCTACTTCTTATATCCCTCTTCAAAAAGGGACTAGACAGGGGTGTCCCCTCTCACCTTTTCTATTTAATTTTGCAATATAACCTTTGGTGATTCTCCTTAGGAAAGATCTAGAAGGAATAAGAATAGGACAAATTAAAATCAAGTTGGCCCTGTATGCTGATTTTTCTCCAAGATTAAAAAAAAAGTATTCCAATTATTTTGCAAATTATGGACGACTTCAGCTCTTTTTCAGGGTACAAGGTCAACTGTACTAAATCTGAAATATTATGGCTTTATAAACATAATGATAGCCTACAAAAGATTCCCTTCTCAGAGGTGAGCAATTACATCTGATACCTAGGCAATAAAATCAGCAAGAATCCCAATGAATGGTACACTTTGAATTATATACCCCTGTGGGCAGAAATTAAAAAGACAAAAATAAATACAAAAATTGGATGCGCCAAATGTTCTGCACTTGTACTATAAAGATAGTATATCGTGTACTCAGTGTAATATTCTCACAATAATACTCAATCGTGTGTAAAAAAACTGACTAATCAGCTAACTTGTGTAACCATAACACAATGTGTGAGTTAATAATAAATAATATTAAACAAACCTATTTTTAAAGTGCAATATCACTAGTGAAGGTGATTTTACCAATGGCTACTCATAAACAAAACATACAATCAAAAATTGCAGCCATAAAAAATAATAATATAAATAATAACTGTGCAACAATCAGTGGCAATAAAATATTATAAAAAATCCATAGTGCTGTTTTCATACACAGATGCTCAGGACTACAACAAATTAATGTTATATCACTTAGCGTGTATAGCAATGCTATTGTGCCGGATGAGGAGGTGGAGTCTTACACACTGGATATCGTGTTGGGGTGATCCCCTCTATTGCCAGTGATGGGTGGAAGGGATTCCTATATCAGATAAAGGACCAATCCGCGGCTTGCTGCTTCTTCAAGATATTAGTTGGTATACAGTTCTGCAGTATTAAATATAAAAAGAAAAGAAGGTGCCACAATAGTGCAACATCAGTGGTGTATACACAAACAATACCCCACTCCAAACAGTTGTACTTACAAGAATTAAAGCACTTGATAAGTGCCACAACGACAGTCTGAGCTCTTATAGTTGCTCAGCAGACTACTCCTTGGTTTTCCTGGATGCCTCTGTATAATGTTGATGTCTTTATCCACAAACCAGTGTACATGGAAACAAGAGGGTGCTTACAGAATCAGACCAAACCAATATTGTGTTTAGCCGTTTCAAAGTGATTTCCCCAATCTCCAACTGGATCTGGTATTAGGGCTATATGTTCAAATAATGTCCGTGGAAAGTTTCAAAAATATAAAAAGACTTTTATTAGAACAGTGCTAAAACACGACGTTTCTCGGTCTTACACCGACCGTTTCATCAGGTGAATTACATGCTTCAATTAACCATGGACTTAAATGTGTTTGTGAGCATTCGAAGGGAAACAGTGCGCATGCGTGAAAATTTATTTTCGCAGGGAGACCAATCATCTCACAAACTGCATTGGCCAATCAGGATCAGATTAGAGTCACACACCTCCAAGCTAAAGAAACTCTGTAGGAAGTGTTATACAAAAGTATCAATCTTAATTCGATACAATTATGTAACGGGCAATCTAAACAAAAAGATGTTAATAGACAGTAGCCAATATGTTGATATTTCTGTTTTATTCAAATTTGCCGGAAAAACTCACGCTAGCGCATTGCTATTACCCCGTACAATCTAACCACAATAGGAGAAATAGGAGAAATAACCTTGCATATCAGGTTTATTTATATCCTGATTTTGATATTTTATTGTGTACGGAGTAATAGCAATGCGCTAGTGTGAGTTTTTTCGGCAAATTTGAATAAAACAGAAATATCAACATATTGGCTACTGTCTATTAACATCTTTTTGTTTAGATTGCCCGTTACATAATTGCATCGAATTAAGATTGATACTTTTGTATAACACTTCCTACAGAGTTTCTTTAGCTTGGAGGTGTGTGACTCTAATCCGATCCTGATTGGCCAATGCAGTTTGCGAGATGATTGGTCTCCCTGCGAAAAGAAATTTTCACGCATGCGCACTGTTTCCCTTAGAACGCTCACAAACACATTTAAGTCTGTAGTTAATTGAAGCATGTAATTCACCTGATGAAACGGTCGGTGTAAGACCGAGAAACGTCGTGTTTTAGCACTGTTTTAATAAAAGTCTTTTTATATTTTTGAGACTTTCCACAGACATTATTTGAACATATAGCCCTAATACCAGATCCAGTTGGAGCTTGGGGAAATCACTTTGAAACGGCTAAACACAATATTGGTTTGGTCTGATTCTGTAAGCACCCTCTTGTTTCCATGTACACTGGTTTGTGGATAAAGACATCAACATTATACAGAGGCATCCAGGAAAACCGAGGAGTAGTCTGCTGAGCGACTATAAGAGCTCAGACTGTCGTTGTGGCACTTATCAAGTGCTTTAATTCTTGTAAGTACAACTGTTTGGAGTGGGGTATTGTGTATACACCACTGATGTTGCACTATTGTGGCGCCTTCTTTTCTTTTTATATAGAAATTAAAAAGAATTTGTCTTATATTTCCTCTTTTTTTGTCAGGTAAAATTAACCTGATAAAAATATTTCCAAACATCCTTTACTTAATGCAAAGCATTCCTTTATTTATCACTAAGAAAGATCATACAATATACAGGGAGATTTGTTAATAAGAAATTTGGAATTCCCATATGCTCTTAATTCAAAAGCTGGGAAGGGCTTGATAGATAGATAGAGATATATATATATATATATATATATATATATATATATATCTCACAACTGCAAGATAATAGTGTAAGAGGTAAATCTTTCAATGATCTACAAAGGGAATTTTTTTTTTTTTTTTTAAACAATTTTTATTGAAGTCAAAAACAAATACAACATATAGGGTATGCCCCAAAACAATTACAGATAAGTGTATACACAATATAATAATTAGAAAGGTATGGCAGATAAAACCATGTAGAAAAAGCATTATGTATCCAAATATCACAAGCGTTATTATAAAATTTGGGCTATCTATAGGGAGACTTCAGTTTTATAATAGGATATCATAAATGTAATATGAACAGAAATGGTCCTCTCTGTGCCATGTAAAAAGTAAATTAGGGTTTCTGCTCAGGTAAGATTGCGGCCAGGGAGGAGTTAGTTCTATAGTTTCATGGGGAGGGGGAATCCAGCGGGCGAGAGCCGCTCAAAATAGAGTAGGGGGGGAATGGGGGGGAATGGGGGGCGGAGCCAGTTAGCATGTTGCGTTTGTAAATGTACTAGGATCCCAGAGCTTTCAAAATACTCCACTCATGGGGCTATCCCCTATTTACGCTACGAGTAAATTTGATCTAGGAAATGTAAAATGTAAAAATAAGGGTAGCTTCCTATGGAGGATATGAACAGGGGGAAGTATTTATATATATGAAGAACAGAGGACCGCTACCTGAGCCCCTCTCCTGGGGAGATGCCAGCTATAGGCGTTGTGGGTAAAAGGAATGGGGGTATGACCCGCAGGTACAAAATGCCGGCGGGAAAGGGAGGAGAGGGGTCAGATGGAGGAGATAGATGAGTGTGTATAAATGTAGAGGAATACCACTAAGTGTGTATTAATAATATAGCGATATTCATATAATTAAATAGTGATGTAACTAGGGGTGGGCTACGTAAAATAACTATTCAGTAAAGAGCATAATAATCATGTGGTTAAATAAAGGGGGAACATTTTAGTACAAGGTATATATAAATATATGATAAACTAGTCCCTATAACATCTACACTATCTGAGTTCTATACTATAGAAGCCTTAAAGATTGCAAATATACATTGAGATATATGTGTGACCATGTAAGAACATTAGTGAAAACTCCTGGCGCAATATATATGATAAGATAAATATTGATTGTAGATGAATTGTTCCAAGCTGTTGCAAGCTTTTATAATGCTCACATAAGTTAACATAGATTGTACAGTAACCAGTTTAGAGCCTAAATTCCCAGGTGACAATGACCCCTTTTATTACCCGGAGTTGTCATATAGCTCTTAAGCATGATGATGTAAACTCTGAATAAAATAATGAGCCGGAAGGAGCCTGAACCATGGTAGTGCAAGCGACCTTCTCATCTAATGTATACACTGTCCTGGGTAGTGTAACTTGTAACTACTAGTTGCCGGGACCATCTATAAGTTAATTCAAGGGGATTCACCCCTTGAGTAGAGCACAAGGAACCCATTATTGGGCAAGCATTAACTTTATGAAAGGCTGATAGGGGTCTACTTACACATAAAGTCCAATGAAGTTATTGTACATAGATAGCTATAGTATATTGTAATAAACAAAAAAGGGAACATATTATACTAACCCTCTGGGTCTTGTAGCTGGGGAAGGTAGGTGCGGAAATATTGTAAGTAATCATTCAATAAGATAGTGAGTAGCTACTAAAGTAGAGGTAATAGATTCTAATGTTTAAAGAGGTGTTTAAATGTTTAGGTTATGGTTATGGTAATGCTATCCCAGGTATAACTCAGTGGGTTAGAGAATCAACTTAAGGGGGCTAGTAATTTTTAAATAAGTTAGCAGTGTAAGTTTTTATACTAGATGAAGTGGTAACTGTCATGTTGAGGAGCAATTCCTTAACCTTAATAACAAGGACATAATATAATATAACGTTGCGCATTCAGCAAACAATAATCATGTAGAGCGCTTTGTATGGAAAAGGAACCACTCTGAAGAATATTAGGATGAGTGAGCAATTAAACACTACAAAGGGAATTTAATATACCTAATAAGGAATGTTTTGCTTATCTGCAAATTCTCCACTATTTGTCCAAAATATCTAGAGACTATTCTAATAGTCATCTCATTAAACCTATTATAAAGTTATATAGGGCCGGGAAAATATCTCTCTCTATTGCCTAGAAAATCATTAAGAATCATCAGGGTCTTGATAATTTATCTAAAATCTCAAACAACCAGTTTTACATTGGTTGATAAAGCTACTCTCTCCACAACATGGAGAGAATCACACAACATTTTTTAATAAAATGTATGTTACACCTCACATGAAATTTAAATGAAATAAAAGAGCGTCAAGTTCTTGTAGCAAGTGTAATTTACCTGCAGCAAGTATATACCATTATTTTTGGAAATCTCCTAAAATTCAAAAATTGTGAAACAAAATCAATTTCTGGTTTGAAAAACTGAGTAAACGGTCTTTTCAAGATACGAGATGAGCATATATTCTTATTATCTAACTATTCAAATAAAGTAATTAATAATAATTTTCTTAATATTGTAATTCTAACAGGAAGAAATCTAATCTTGAAACAATGGATTTTCCAAGAAAAGCCATCAATTGTCTGAGTTTAAGCAATTATTACAAAACCAGATGACCCTTGATCAATATGATACTGCCATTGACTCTGAAAAAAGAATTAGATTATTTTTCTCTAAAATGGTTGCCATTGATTAGTTCCCTATCTAAGGAAACACAAAACCAAATTATGTTCCCTTTTTGAGGTTCGATTTTCCTAGAGGAGACAATGTTAAGCGGAGACTTACCTAGTCTTTATGATCGGAGGGAGGAAGAGAGGAGAACTGCTTAAGCTTACTGATCTGTTTTTTTTTTTTTTTTTTGTCTTCTTTTGTTTTGTTATATGAGGTCTGTTTAGTTCATTTAATATTTCCCCACAGTGTATCTTGATTCAAGGAGTAAATGTTTTATATATATATATATATATATATATATATATATAGGGTCCATAACCTTATTTTCATTGTATTATAGCCAAAATAGGATTGTCTGATTTACATTGTATCTGTATCATGGTCCAAGAAGGACCTGGGTGATTTGCATTGTCTCTGTACATTGCTACAAATATGTCTTTATTTATCTGTTTCTTTTGATTTTTTAAGACACCCTGTGAGGTGCATTGAAAAGGCAAATTTAAGTTGTTCAATCTGTCTTCACTGTTGGATTGTAAATAAAATAAAAAAATAAATAAATAGATTACGGCAGTTAACTATAAAAGTGATAATTAAGCAATCCCCTTTTCAAACACAATTGTAATAATGTCTATTAGTGATAATCACGAAAGTGCAAGTGTGAGTTTTAATCAATTATTAAAAATGAAAAATAAAAACAGTCCATTGTAGATGTTGGTGTCCTGAAGTGACAATAATGTGGACATTATTCCAAGATACCTATGGTATTCCTATGTTACACATGCAAATAAGTATTTTCCTAGCAAAGTTAACAAAGGGGGTTACATAAATAGACCGGTCCTGTAACCTTAAGTACTGTTAATGGGTTATTGTATCAATACATTTTCGGGAGACCTCCCGTTTTCTATTTCGAAAACAGGTACTTAACACACGAAAAGTCCTTTATACGGCATTGTGATCACTCCAGCAACTGTGTGTAAAACACTGGACACTTTTTTATGAGATCTGGCTCATTAGCATGGTCTTACATAGTGCAAAACAATCTATCAATATAGCTAATATCACAAAAATAACATAAATAGCAACAATGAATCTGTGTTCTCATGGAATGGATCAGAACTCTAATAAAGAAAGACATGAGGTCTCCTAAAAATGCAAGCAAATATAAACTTGCAATCTTTAGAGTGCTCAATCTTTATAGCATCATGGACCCTCATATTGAAATTATATGATATTGCAAAGCAATACTTGTAGCGTATCTCATGTGCCATGGGCTCTCATTAAATGATGTATTCATAAGTAAGCCCAGTTCCTCTCAAAGTACAATGTTTGTCTGAGGGATGTGAAGGGACTTTCTGCCTAATGATGCCACATTGTCACCTATGGGAAATCTATTCTAAGGCTCTCTGTAAATTCGGTCGTGGGGATTCATCTGCCACCTCGCTTTACAGATCGACATTATACTCCTCTACCATTACCTCTGCTGATATGTTTCAGTACTGGTTTGGCTGTCTAACAGTTTCAGCATGGAAAATTATGTTTGGATGTTTGAGGTTCCAGCTTATTGCAACTTCACTTCTGTTTTTTCAAATTTTTGCGGGCAAATAAGACTTGCAATGGCTTAAAATACTTCTATTTATTGCGTCATTCTTGGCGCAAATTTTTTGGCACGAAAGTTGCGTTTGTTGTGACACGAGTCATCTTTGTTGGCATCATTTTTGGCGCCAAATATTTTGTTATATTAAGTCTCTGCCTCTTTTGCTCTCTGCTTTCATTTGTTACAGAGGGCTATGATATTTGCTTTTGTTTTTCAAATAATTTTGTTTAAATGTTATTTTTTCTTTTTTGTTGCATTTTTCAAGATGTCTCAAACTGATCCTGCCACTGATGTTACTGTAGGAACCAAGTTGCTTGAAAACAAATCTACCAAAGCTAAGTGTGTATGTTGTAAATTGGCTGATCTTCAGCTCAAGTATGTGGCACTTGTTATGGGAAATTGTTTCATGCTGATAATGTTTCTATAAGTACAAATACTTTTAAGATGAATGGAGATATATAAAACAGTGCTTGGACTAAAAACACTTTTGCCTCTCTCTGTAACCCCCTTCCTGGTCAACAAATTTTAAAAATAATTTGTAATGGAGAGTGGCGCTAGTAAAAGCTAAAAAGTGTTAAAAAGTAGGAGACCCAATAAATTAATTATCTACTGAATACGTTTTAACTGTATATACTTTTACTAAACTTTAGCTAATTACATAGAAAAATAAATATAAATATAAATATATATACAGGGAGTGCAGAATTATTAGGCAAGTTGTATTTTTGAGGATTAATTTTATTATTGAACAACAACCATGTTCTCAATGAACCCAAAAAACTCATTAATATCAAAGCTGAATAGTTTTGGAAGTAGTTTTTAGTTTGCTTTTAGTTATAGCTATTTTAGGGGGATATATGTGTGTGCAGGTGACTATTACTGTGCATAATTATTAGGCAACTTAACAAAAAACAAATATATACCCATTTCAATTATTTATTTTTACCAGTGAAACCAATATAACATCTCAACATTCACAAATATACATTTCTGACATTCAAAAACAAAACAAAAACAAATCAGTGACCAATATAGCCACCTTTCTTTGCAAGGACACTCAAAAGCCTGCCATCCATGGATTCTGTCAGTGTTTTGATCTGTTCACCATCAACATTGCGTGCAGCAGCAACCACAGCCTCCCAGACACTGTTCAGAGAGGTGTACTGTTTTCCCTCCTTGTAAATCTCACATTTGATGATGGACCACAGGTTCTCAATGGGGTTCAGATCAGGTGAACAAGGAGGCCATGTCATTAGATTTTCTTCTTTTATACCCTTTCTTGCCAGCCACGCTGTGGAGTACTTGGACGCGTGTGATGGAGCATTGTCCTGCATGAAAATCATGTTTTTCTTAAAGGATGCAGGCTTCTTTCTGTACCACTGCTTGAAGAAGGTGTCTTCCAGAAACTGGCAGTAGGACTGGGAGTTGAGCTTGACTCCATCCTCAACCCGAAAAGGCCCCATAAGCTCATCTTTGATGATACCAGCCCAAACCAGTACTCCACCTCCACCTTGCTGGCGGGAGTCGGACTGGAGCTCTCTGCCCTTTACCAATCCAGCCACGGGCCCATCCATCTGGCCCATCAAGACTCACTCTCATTTCATCAGTCCATAAAACCTTAGAAAAATCAGTCTTGAGATATTTCTTGGCCCAGTCTTGACGTTTCAGCTTGTGTGTCTTGTTCAGTGGTGGTCGTCTTTCAGCCTTTCTTACCTTGGCCATGTCTCGGAGTACTGCACACCTTGTGCTTTTGGGCACTCCAGTGATGTTGCAGGTGGCAAGTGGCATCTTGGCAGCTGCACGCTTGACTTTTCTCAGTTCATGGGCAGTTATTTTGCGCCTTGGTTTTTCCACACGCTTCTTGCGACCCTGTTGACTATTTTGAATGAAACGCTTGATTGTTCGATGATCACGCTTCAGAAGCTTTGCAGAGTGCTGCATCCCTCTGCAAGATCTCACTATTTTTGACTTTTCTGAGCCTGTCAAGTCCTTCTTTTGACCCATTTTGCCAAAGGAAAGGAAGTTGCCTAATAATTATGCACACCTGATATAGGGTGTTGATGTCATTAGACCACACCCCTTCTCATTACAGAGATGCACATCACCTAATATGCTTAATTGGTAGAAGGCTTTCGAGCCTATACAGCTTGGAGTAAGACAACATGCATAAAGAGGATGATGTGGTCAAAATACTCATTTGCCTAATAATTCTGCACACAGTGTATATGTATATACCACTGTTATGATTGGATAGACTAAAGTAAATCAAATCCTAAAATAATTGTTATTTGATTACTGGATAGAAATACAAATTGAGGATTGATAGATGTACTGTATTCACATAATTTTATTACATCACAGGTATTTTTAAAATACAGTCATAAAATCAAAATATAGAATTGATAGCTATATGTCTAAACAGATAAAATATACCATAAGTAAAAATTAAATATTAATGAGAGAGCCCAGATGAATGTTTGGTCTTTTCTGGTATAATATCAAAGTCCACAAATGTTACAAAAGAGTGTGGTCTGTATACTGAAACAGCAAACTTGTTATATTGTTGAAAAAATAACTCTTAGCAACAAAATTGTTTCAATCAGTTCATAGAATACCAAAGTTCAATTGATATAGTAGCAAAGTTCCCAAAAAGATGTGGAAAATCAGGTCTGTTTAGTAGAGCGGCAATGTTGCTAATATGGTTTTGCAGTGAATTTAAATGGCACTTTTTGAGGTGTATCTGACCCGCTATGTAGGTGGTCTTACCTCCTTCTTCATGCGTTAACCCCGCTCTGTGGGTGGTCTTACCTCTTATCGAGTGCAGTTGGAATCTCAAGGCTTACCAGTCTCTTAAGCCTCGGTAAACGTAGCGGTGCAGTAATTCGGTTTTCTTCAACTTGCGCAAGTTCTCCTATAAACCGATGGCTTCTTTACCTGCTCTTAGTACTCCGGTGTACGCAGGTGTAGATCTATGTGAGGTCTGTCGGTATTCCTGCACTTAGTACTCCTTGTACGCAGGCGACAGACAGGCAACAAATTTCTTTCAGCTCCGACCAGTGCAATAGTGGACCTTTTCTTAGTTGTATTGCAAGGAATCCCTTTGCTAACCCAGACTGTGGAACCCACTCTAAGAAAAGGAATCAGCCAATAGGATTGAGCTTGCATTCTATTGGCTGATTGGACAGCCAATAGAATGTGAGCTAAATCCTATTGGCTGATTGGATCAGCCAATAGGATTTTTTCAACCTTAATTCCGATTGGCTGATAGAATTCTATCAGCCAATCAGAATCTAAGGGATGCCATCTTGGATGACGCCACTTAAAGTCGTCGGAAGAAGAGGATGCTCCGCGTCGGATGTCTTGAAGATGGACCTGCTCTGTGCCGGATGGATGAAGATAGAAGATGCCGTCTGGATGAAGACTTCTGCCCATCTGGAGGACCACTTCTCCCGGCTTGGATGAAGACTACTCCCGGCTTCGTTGAGGACTTCTCCCGGCTTTGTTGAGGATGGATGTCGAATCTTACTGTAAGTGGATCTTCAAAGGTTAGTGTTAGGTTTTTTAAGGGGTTATTGGGTGGGTTTTAGTTTTAGGTTAGGGCTTTGGGCCGCAATAGAGCTAAATGCCCTTTTAAGGGCAATGCCCATCCAAATGCCCTTTTCAGGGCAATGGTTAGCATAGGTTTTTTTAGCTAGGGTTTTATTTGGGGGGTTGGTTGTGTGGGTGGTGGGTTTTACTGTTGGGGGGTTGTTTGTATTTTTTTTTCTCAGGTAAAAGAGCTGATTTTTTTGGGGCAATGCCACGCAAAAGGCACTTTTAAGGGCTATTGGTAGTTTAGTTTAGGCTAGGGGTTTTTTTATTTGGGGGGGGCTTTTTTATTTTGATATGGCTGTTAGATTAGGTGTAATAAGTTTAAATATCTTGTAATTTGTTTTTTATTTTCTACAATTGAGTGTTTTTTTTCTAATTTAGCTAATTGTATTTAATTTATTTAATTGTATTTAATTTAGGTAATTTATTTAATTGTAGTGTAGTGTTAGGTGTTAGTGTATCTAAGGTTAGGTTTTATTTTACAGGTAAATTCGTATTTAATTTAGCTAGGTAGTTAGTAAATAGCTAATAACTATTTAGTAACTATTCTACCTAGTAAAAATAAATACAAACTTGCCTGTAAAATAAAAATAAACCCTAAGCTAGATACAATGTAACTATTAGTTATACTGTAGCTAGCTTAGGGTTTATTTTACAGGTAAGTATTTATTTTTAAATAGGAATTATTTAGTTATTAATAGTAAGTTTTATTTAGATTTATTTTAATTATATTTAAGTTAGGGGGTGTTAGGGTTAGGCTTAGATTTAGGGGTTAATAAATTTAGCATAGTGGGGGCGACGTTGGGGGGCGGCAGATTAGGGGTTAATATATGTAGGTAGGTGCCAGCGATGTTAGGGACAGCAGATTAGGGTTTAATAATATTTAACTAATGTTTGCGAGGCGGGAGTACGGCGGTTTAGGGGTTAATATGTTTATTATAATGGCGGCGATGTCGGGAGCGGCAGATTAGGGGTTAATAATTTTATTTTAGTGTTTGCAATGCAGGAGGGCCTCGGTTTAGGGGTTAGTAGGTAGTTTATGGGTGTTAGTGTACTTTTCTAACACTTTAGTTATGAGTTTCATGCTACAGCTTTGTAGTGTAAAACTCATAACTGCTGACTTTAGAATGCATTACGAATCTTGACGGGATAGGGTGTACCGCTCACTTTTTGACCTCCCAGGACAAGCTCGTAATACCGGCGCTATGGAAGTCCCATAGAAAAAAAGACTATATGCAGTTTGCGTAAGTTGATTTGCGGTAAGGCCAAAAAAGTGTTCAGTGCCCCTAAATCTGCAAGACTCATAATACTAGCAGTAGTAAAAAAGCAGCATTATGAGGCTTAACGCTGCTTTTTTACTCATAACGCAAGACTCGTAATCTAGCCACTAATCTTTTCAAGGTAATAATTTATTTGGTTCTCAATTGGATTCTATTATCTCCACTATCACTGGGGGTAAGGGAGTTTTTCTGCCCCAAGATAAGAAATCTAAGGGTAAATTTAAAGCTCCCAAACGTTTTCGTTCCTTTCGTCAGTCTAAGGAACAAAAAACACTCCTTCCCCTAAAGCCTCTGGTTCCAATTGGAGACCATCCACAAATTGGAATAAATCCAAGCCTTATAAGAAACCAAAAACAGCCCCTAAGACTACATTAAGGTGCAGCCCTCAAACCAGTTCAACTGGTGGGGGGCAGATTGAAATTGTTTGAATACATTTGGGCAGATTCTGTCCAAAATCAGTGGATTCAGGATATTGTTTCTCAGGGGTATTGAATAGGTTTCAGAATAAGACCTCCCATGGGAAGATTCTTTCTTTCCCATGTTCCAACAAACCCTGTGAAGGCTCAGGTTTTTCTGAAGTGTATTTCAGATCTAGAGCTTTCAGGGGTGATTGTTCCTGTTCCTCTAAAAGAACAGGGTTTTGTGTTTTTATTCAAATCTGTTCAATGTCCCAAAGAAGGAAGAATCATTGAGACCAATTCTAAATCTGAAAACTTTAAATTGTTTCGTAAGAGTCCCAACTTTCAAGATGGTGACTATAAGGACTATTTTGCCTTTTGTTCAGCAAGGTCATTTCATGTCTACAATAGACTTACAGGACGCTTATCTTCATATTCCGATTCACCCAGACCACTATTTTGTTGCTCTTCTGTTTGGCTTAGCGACAGCTCCAAGAATCTTTTCAAAGGCTCTTGGTGCCCTTTTATCTGTAATCAGAGAGCAGGGTATTGCTGTGTTTCCTTATTTGGACGATATCTTGGTACTAGCTCAATCTTTTCATTTAGCAGAATCTCACACAAAACAACTTGTGTCGTTTCTTCAAAGACATGGTAAGGAGGATCAATTTACAAAAGATTTCCATGATTACTCAGACAAAGGTCACCTTTTTAGATTTCAAGATAGATTCAGTGTCCATGATTCTTTCTTTGACAGACAAGAGACAAATGAAGTTAGTGTTAGCTTGTCTAAACCTTCAGTCTCTATCATTCCCTTCAGTGGCTATGTGTATGGAAGTTTTAGTTCTCAGCATCGGACGCGATCACTTTTGCTTGTTTTCATATGAGACCTCTTCAGCTTTGCATGTTGCACAAATGGTGCAGAGATTATACTCAGATATCACAGTTGATATACTTAAGTCCCAACACTCTCTGACTTGGTGGCTAAACCATCACCTTATTTTTCAAGGGGCCTCCTTAGTTTGTCCTTCTTGGACTGTGATCACAACAGATGCAAGTCTTACAGGTTGGGGAGCTGTCTGTGGGTCTCTGACAGCACATGGGGTTTGGGAACCTCAGGAGGTCAGGTTACCAATCAATATTTTAGAACTCTGTGATATTTTCAGAGCTCTTCAGCCTTGGCCTCTATTGAAGAGAGAACTTTATATTCAATTTCAGACAGACAATATCACTACAGTGGCATATGTCAATCTTCAAAGGGGGGCTCACAGTCCTTCAGCAATGAAAGAAGTATCTGTAATACTTTCTTGGGCGGAGTCCAACTCTTGTCAAATTTCTGTGATTCATATCCCAGGAGTAGACAATTGGGAAGCAGATTATCTCAGTCGTCAGACTTTATACCGGGGAGAGTGGTCTCTCCATCCAGATGTTTTTTTCAATTGGTACATATGTAGGGTCCTCCAGAAATAGATCTGATGGCCTTGCATCTGAACAAGAAGCTTCCAAGATACCAAAGATCCTCAGGCGGAGATGGTAGATGCTCTAACAGTTCCTTGTTTTACCAACCTGCTTACATTTTTTTTGCCTCTGGTTCTTCTTCCAAAGGTGATCTCCAAGATCATAATAGAACGATCTTATGTGTTTCTGATAGCTCCAGCTTGGCCTCTCAGGTTTTGATATGCGAACCTTGTCAGGATGTCCAGTTGTCAAACTTGGCCACTTCCTTTAAGGCCAGACCTTCTGTCTCAAGGGTAATTTTTCCATCAGGATCTCAAATTTCTAAATTTGATGGCATGGAAATTTAACGCTTAGTCATAGAGGTTTTTCTGACTCAGTGATTAGCACTAGGATACAGGCTCGTAAGTCTATTTCAAGGAAAATTTATAATCGGATTTAGAAAACCTATATTTCATGGTGTTCAACTGATTATTATAGGCATTCTTTTAGAATTCCTAGGATCTTACAGTACCTTCAGGATGGTTTGGATAAGGGTTTGTCTACTAATTCTTTGAAAGGACAAATTTCTGCTCCTTCTGTTTTATTTCATAAACTTCCTGATATTCACTGTTTTGTTCAAGCTTTGATTCATATCCAGCCTATTATTAAATCAATTTCTCCTCCTTGGAGTCTTAATTTGGTTTTGAAAACTTTACAGGCTCCTCCTTTTGAGCCTATGCATTCTTTGGATATTACACTACTTTCTTGGATAGAGAAGAGTTTCTTAGTTGTTTGCTCTCTCTTGTGAGTCTTCTTATCTGATTTTTCACCAAGATAAAACTGTTTTGCGGAAATTGTTGTTCCCTCTTTGTGTCCTAATCCTAAGAATAATCTTGAAAAGTCTTTACATTCTTTGGATGTGGTAAGAGCCTTGAAATATTATGTTGAGGCTACTAAGGATTTCAGAACAACTTCTAGTCTATTTGTTATTGTTTCTGGCTCCAGGAAAGGCCAGAAAGCCTCTGATATTTCTCTGGCTTCTTGTTTGAGACTTTTGATTCACAAAGCTTATTTGGAGGAGGGGCAGTCTCCACCTCAGAGAATTACAGCTCATTCTAATAGATCAGTTGCCACTTCTTTGGCTCTTAAGAATGAAGCTTCAGTTGATCAAATTTGCAAAGCAGCAACTTGGTCTTCTTTGCATACTTTTTCTAAATTTTACCATTTTGATGTGTTTGCTTCTTCGGAAGCAGCCTATGATAGAAAGGTTCTTTAGGCAGTTGTCTCAGTTTGATTCTAATGCCTTTTGATTTGAGTTTTTGTGACGTGTTAAGACAACTTAATAGTTTTTTTTATTTATTTAATTTCTCAGCGGATTTAGCTGTTTTTATTTTATCCCTCCCTCTCTAGTGACTCATGGACTTACACATCTTGGGTATTATATCCCATACGTCACTAGCTCATAGACTCTTGCCACTTACATGAAAGAAAACATAATTTATGTAAGAACTTACCTAATAAATTAATTTCTTTCATAGTGGCAAGAGTCTATGAGACCCATCCTATTTTTTGTGATTATGATTTTTTTGTATAAAGCACATTATTTTTTCCAGTTCCTCCATTTTTGTATGCTTTTTACTCCTTTTGTTACACCTCACTGCTTGGCTATACATTAAACTGAAGTATGAGTGAGGTGGGAGGTGTATTTATAGGCATTTTGGGGTTTGGGAAACTTTCCCCTCTCCAGGTAGGAATGTATATCCCATACGTCACTAGCTCATGGACCCTTGCCACTATGAAAGAAATGAATTTATCAGGTAAGTTCTTACATAAATTATGTTTTTTTTATAGACAATCTGTGAGTAATTCAATCAGCACGTCCTCAGTGGGTCCTACATAGGGAATACATCTGAGACATCTTCTAACTGTAGCAATCCCAAGATCTTGTGGGATTACTGTGTACAAGCTGGCCACATCAAGTGTCACATAAAGGTCAGTAGCTTTGATGTTTGATAACTGTGTGATCAATTTGATGAAGGATGTAAAATCCTGACTATATGACTCCATTCGTTTAACCCATGGTTGAAGATGGTGGTTGACAAATTGTGCCAATGGCTGCAAGAGGGACCATCTTTCCAAAATAATGGGTCTACCTGATGGTCTGTGGGCATCTTTATGAACTATAGGCAGTGTGTATAATACCGGGGTAATTGGATAATCTTGTTTCAAGAACTTCAATTCATGCTCTGTGATCTATTTCAGTTGACACCATGTTGTACATTTATGGTCAATCTCTGCCTTAAAAACCGAAGTGGGGTCCCTAGGAAGTATCCAATTGGTCTTATCATTCAATTGACGTAACACTTCCTCTCTGTAGTCCATGATCACCACAGCACTGCCTTTATCTGCCGGTCTAATAACTATGGCCTAGATTTGGAGTTTGGCGTTAGCCGTGAAAACCAGCGTTAGAGGCTCCTAACGCTGGTTTTAGGCTACCTCCGGTATTTGAAGTCACTCAAAATAGGGTCTAACGCTCACTTTTCAGCCGCGACTTTTCCATATCGCAGATCCCCTTACGTAAATTGCGTATCCTATCTTTTCAATGGGATCTTTCTAACTCCGGTATTTAGAGTCGTGTCTGAAGTGAGCGTTAGAATTCCAACGACAAAACTCCAGCCGCAGAAAAAAGTCAGTAGTTAAGAGCTTTATGGGCTAACGCCGGTTTATAAAGCTCTTAACTGCTGTGCTCTAAAGTACACTAACACCCATAAACTACCTATGTACCCCTAAACCGAGGTCCCCCCACATCGCCGCCACTCGATTAAATTTTTTTAACCCCTAATCTGCCGACCGCCACCTACGTTATCCTTATGTACCCCTAATCTGCTGCCCCTAACACCGCCGACCCCTATATTATATTTAGCAACCCCTAACCTGCCCCCCACAACGTCGCCGCCAGCTGCCTACACTTATTAACCCCTAATCTGCCGAGCGGACCTGAGCGCTACTATAATAAAGTTATTAACCCCTAATCCGCCTCACTAACCCTATAATAAATAGTATTAACCCCTAATCTGCCCTCCCTAACATCGCTGACACCTAACTTCAATTATTGACCCCTAATCTGCCGACCAGAGCTCACCGCTATTCTAATAAATGTAAGTCTAACCCTAACACTAACACCCCCCTAAGTTAAATATAATTTACATCTAACGAAATTAACTCTTATTTATTTCAGCCAATCAGAATATTCCTACCTTAATTCCTATCAGCCAATCGGAATTCGAGGGACGCCATCTTAGATGACGTCATTTAAAGGAACTGTCATTTGTCGTTCAGTCGTCGGCCAGGATGGATGTTCCGCGTCAGAGGTCTTCAGGATGCTGCCGCTCCGTTCCAGATGGATGTCGATAAAAGATGCCGCCTGGATGAAGACTTCAATCGGATGGAAGACCTCTTCTGCCCCGCTTGGATGAAGACTTCTACTGGATCATGGACATCTTCAGCCCCCCACTTGGGCTTGGATCAGGACATCGGAGGAGCTCTTCAGGACCGATCGGTGAACTTGGTATGGTGAAGACAAGGTAGGAAGATCTTCAGGGGCTTAGTGTTAGGTTTATTTAAGGGGGGTTTGGGTTAGATTAGGGGTATGTGGGTGGTGGGTTGTAATGTTGGGGGGGGGTATTGTATGTTTTTTTTACAGGCAAAAGAGCTGAACTTCTTGGGGCATGCCCCGCAAAGGGCCCTGTTCAGGGCTGGTAAGGTAAAAGAGCTTTTAACTTTAGTAATTTAGAATAGGGTAGGGCATTTTTTATTTTGGGGGGCTTTGTTGTTTTATTAGGGGGCTTAAAGTAGGTGTAATTAGTTTAAAATTGTTGTAATATTTTTCTTATGTTTGTAGATATTTTTTTATTTTTTGTCACTTAGTTCTTTTTTATTTTTTGTACTTTAGTTAGTTTATTTCATTGTAGTTATTTGTAGGTATTGTATTTAATTAATGTATTGATAGTGTAGTGTTAGGTTTATTTGTAGGTAATTGTAGGTATTTTATTTAATTAATTTAATGATAGTATAGTGTTAGGTTTAATTGTAACTTAGGTTAGGATTTATTTGACAGGTAATTTTGTAATTATTTTAACTAGGTAACTATTAAATAGTTCTTAACTATTTAATAGCTATTGTACCTGGTTAAAATAATTACAAAGTTGCCTGTAAAATAAATATTAATCCTAAAATAGCTACAATGTAATTATAATTTATATTGTAGCTATATTAGGATTTATTTTACAGGTAAGTATTTAGCTTTAAATAGGAATAATTTATTTAATAAGAGTTAATTAATTTCGTTAGATGTAAATTATATTTAATTTAGGGGGGTGTTAGTGTTAGGGTTAGACTTAGCTTTAGGGGTTAATACATTTATTAGAATAGCGGTGAGCTCCGGTCGGCAGATTAGGGGTTAATCATTGAAGTTAGGTGTCGGCGATGTTAGGGAGGGCAGATTAGGGGTTAATACTATTTATTATAGTGTTAGTGAGGCGGATTAGGGGTTAATAACTTTATTATAGTAGCGCTCAGGTCCACTCGGCAGATTAGGGGTTAATAAGTGTAGGCAGGTGGAGGCGACGTTGTGGGGGGCAGATTAGGGGTTAATAAATATAATATAGGGGTCACAATGTTAGGGAAGGGGGGCAGATTAGGGGTATATAGGGATAATGTAAGTTGCGGCGGTTTACGGAGCGGCAGATTAGGGGTTAATAATAATATGCAGGGGTCAGCGATAGCGGGGGCGGCAGATTAGGGGTTAATAAGTGTAAGGTTAGGGGTGTTTAGACTCGGGGAACATGTTAGGGTGTTAGGTGCAGACGTAGGAAGTGTTTCCCCATAGCAAACAATGGGGCTGCGTTAGGAGCTGAACGCGGCTTTTTTGCAGGTGTTAGGTTTTTTTTCAGCTCAAACAGCCCCATTGTTTTCTATGGGAGAATCGTGCACGAGCACGTTTTTGAGGCTGGCCGCTTGCGTAAGCAACTCTGGTATCGAGAGTTGAAGCTGCGTTAAAAATGCTCTACGCTCCTTTTTTGGAGCCTAACGCAGCCTTTATGTGGACTCTCAATACCAGAGTTATTTTTATGGTGCGGCCAGAAAAAAGCCGGCGTTAGCTACGCGGGTTGTTACCGACAAAACTCCAAATCTAGGCCTATGGATTTGTTGTTGCTTAAAAAATCAATGGCCCGTCTTTCTTCTTTAGAGAGTTTGTCAATCCAAGGAATCTTTTTTCTCTCAAATATCTGTTGTGTTAAAAAATTGGTTAGAGTGAATATAGAAGGATTTTTAGTGTTGGGGTCAAAGGTGCCTTTAACCCTGAAGAGAGATGGATCAGATATTTCTGACTGAAAAAATTCTTTCAGTCTCAGATTCCTTCCAATGCTTTGTACATCAATATAAGTGTTGAAGGAATTCATGCCTGTTGAACAAAAGAAGAGTCCTTTATTTAAGAGGGATATCTGTGGTGGTGTCAACACCCTCGAGATGATATTGAATACAATGTCATCTATCTTCTCTGCAGTGGGGGGGGGCTGCGGACAGTACCCCCCCCCCCCCTCCTTGTGTGCGGCCTTGGCCTATGCCTAAAAAGGACAGTGCTATGGGATGTGCTGATGTAGGAGGTAGTGCAGCTGTGTTAGCAGATTAGCTGTTCCATTGTTGGTTACCTCTGTTGCCCCTAGAGCAAGTAGTATTTCCTTGAAATTCAGAGTTAGAATTGTCAGTCACCATATATGCCTCAGGGTCAGAGCTCTCATCTGAGCTGAAGTCTACTGTACTAAGAACTTTTTTGCTATATCTGTCCATTCTTTGTCTGAAATGCATCCTATCATCAGGTGTTAGCATCCACCTATATACACTCTTGTAGGAATAGTCTTGTGAAACCATTTGTAACTTTTGATTCTTAAAAGCTATAAGGTCATGTTTATATTCTCTAATTTGTGTAGTCATTTTTTTCTAGCCATTCATTAGAAGTGTCCACTTTTAGTTGTCCAAAATGTTTAATTTCCATCCTCACAACACTAAGTAAGCAGCCTACTTCCCTGTGCCTATGAACTTGTATCCTTGAACAGCACCCTGGCTTACCTCTCGGTGAGAGTGCAACCACACTGCTGTTTATATATATATATATATATATATATATTTATATTAATTATATATATATATATATATATATATATATATATATATAAGAATATTCATTTTTTTTACTCTCATTTTCTTGGATAATTTTATTTTACGGTTTTCACTGTTAGCGCTACTATTGATCTGAGTGATTTGGATAATACTACAAAAGGACAAATTTCAGACAAAACCTTTTATCTACATTACTTGGTAAGTTCTCCACATGACATAGATAACAAATAAAAAATATGATACTATCATTAAAAGGGTTTTATTTATTTATGATCACAGGAATTGTGAAAAAAATGGATCCATAGAAAAATACTCAATACGTTTCTAACAAGTAGAGTTTAACAAGATGGAGGCATACATATAAAATTAAGTAATATTTCTTACAAAAGTCTTTACAAAAAACATGTCCAAGTCCATTCAGTATATACTATATATCCTATAACATAGTCATATAATTACAGCATATGGTGCAACTTTATTTCATTTCCAATATGTTACTGGGCTTGGTTTATCCATCGTTATTGCTGAAGAGTATTTTATTTGCTAAACTAAAGGAGGGTGAAGCTATTGACTGCCAGTGCTGCAAGATTAAATGTAAGTTTTCTAGACCTTTACAACACTAAAAGTCCATACAAAAAGACTGGTAATAAAATATTCTCTGGTAATTTTTGGATGTTGACACAATTCCTAAGGGCAAGAATCTGATGTGACAGGTTTCCCGAGGACAAGTTGATTTATTGTTATAATTATTTACTTTTTTCGTTGCTCTGTTGAAAATTTAATCATTTATATATCTCTAAGATAAGCATTGTCTGTCTTGTTTATTAATATTGTACTTGTTGCTAGGTGTAAAAGATTAATCCATAGCAACTATTATTTCAGTGGTATATTTAGTGACACCTGGTTGAAGACTAAGATAAAATTAACCTTTAAAGGGACAGTCTAGCTGAGAAAAAAAAAGTCAAATGCATTTAAATAAGAGGCGGCCTTCAAGGTCGTAGAAATTAGCATATGAGCCTACCTAGGTTTAGCTTTCAACTAAAAATACCATGAGAACAAAATAAATTTGATGATAAAAATAAATTGGAAAGTTTTTTTTAAATTGCATGTCCTATCTGAATTATGAAGGTTTATATACATTATGGGCACGTTTATTACAAGTTGAAAGTAAAAAATTTGCATGCAAGCAAAAATCTCAGGCACCCTAACTTCAGGACTTTGTATACCACAACTGTACTTAATCCCTCTCCAAAAGACTATAACTAATAGTTATAGCTTGCGCGCTATCCTGACATTGCGGTAGATCAACTGCAATAAAGCCAAAGGTGTGTTAGAAATACTTTAAATTCCTATGTTCTTCACTTAGTAGAATTTTATTTTTAAATATATATATATATATATATTTAAAAATGATATTTGTTTTATAAAATATATATCTATACCTAAATATCTTTATGAATAAAGGAATAAAGACAGATATATATATATAAAAATGATATTTGTTTTATAAAATATATATCTATACCTAAATATCTTTATGAATAAAGACAAATATATATATACTGTGTATATATATATATATATATTGGAGCCCTTTCCAGTCAAACGCCTTGTCATATACCATATTCTTTTTAACCTTTTTAAAACCTTTTTATCGATATTTAAATAATTTTATTAAAAAGTGTAAATACGTGTGTAATAGTTTATTTTAATATGTTTTTAAAATGTTTTGTGATAAAAAAAATTGAATAACCCTTACACTTCAGGTCTCAGTATTCTAGCGCAGTTTGGCTTCCGCTTGAGCGCAAACTATAACTTTCAACTTGTAATACCAGCGCTCACCCTTCTCTGATAAATGGGATTTACCATGGATTTGTAATATCAAGTTGCACACTAATGTCAATGAGATCCGGTGATATTGCTTATCCCATCTCATACTATCATTAACGCACCACTAATAATCTGGCCCTGTATATGTATTTATGCTTTTGTATCATTATTGTTTTTGTTGTTATTATTATTAATAGTAATATTATTAACAATAATAATAATTTAAGGCAAATGATACAAAATAAATTATAAAGAAAACTAAAATAAATAATAACAAAATTACCATTTTTGGGTACATGCTTCCACATGAGAATGTATTTATTTTATTTCATTTTTAAAGGGTCAGTAATTTTTGTAGATTAATAGTTACTTTTTTTTACAACATTACACAGTATCTTTAGCCCCTGGAAGCTAAATTACTTTTCATATTAAGCCATAGTTTTAGTTAAAAAAAAATGATATGATGCAATTGTCTTATCCACTTCCTAATGCCAAATATACTGATGAGTTATACAGATTCCTCCTTAAGATGTACAGTATATGATGACTCAGAAACAAAGGAATTACAGCCCACTGGTTTCATATTGTTCATGATGCAGATTTCCGGAAGGAAACTAACTGGGTGAATTCAAACAGAAAATAAAGTTACCTAAAGCAACTTTAACAATCACAGATGGTTTCTATTTTAATTAGAATAGAGCAATATGATCAAAGAAATCAATGAGTCAATGCAAATGCAATGAGGCATGTTTTGCTAAGCTTCAAATATCTGCCTATACATGCAATACAATTAAAGTGAAGTCCACCTGCCTGCAGGCATTTAGTTGTTAAACATGTAAAATGTGAATACTATATATAAATCATCCAACAAACCAATAAGAGGAGCAGACTTGTCTGTTGGTGTCTAACATACTATTTTAAGAAGAATTTTTTTAGTGTGTATCACCTTCTCTAAAGTGGGTCATTAGAGGGATTTCTCATCACACAGCAGAAAGTGCAGGGTGAGGAATACAGATAAAGATAATTGGTATACACTTACTCAGGATCATGATAATACTCACTGCATTAGCATTAAGTACTGTCAGGAAGTGAGATTACAATTAGAGGAAACACAGATTAACCAAGAGCCTACTCTTTTACAGCACAAATCTCTGCTAATTTTAATATACATGTTTATATATATATATATATATATATATATATATATATATATATACACACACACACACACATATACTGTATATATATATATATATATATATATATATATATATATATATACACACACACACACACATATACTGTATATATATATATATATATATATATATATATATATATATATATATATATATATATATATATATATATATATATATATATATATACACATACATACACATACACGCACCCACACACTACATACATATATATATATATATATATATATATATATATATATATATATATATATATATATATATATATATATATAAAACCACTGTATATATATACACGTGTATGTGTATATATATATATATATATATATATATATATATATATAGTCAATGGGAAATAGATTTACAAGATTGCTAGACAAAACTGTTTGTTTTAAAAGAAAAAAAAACTCACAAAAAATTTAATTACATTAGAAAATGTCATCTTTTAAACTAAGCAAATTAAAAAATACCTTGATATCCCTTTATAAGAATATTATAATGCATCATGAATTTTCAATAAAAATTAAAAACAAGTTTATTGATTATCCCTTTACCTGTCACAACTTTTAAGCATTAGGGGTGATTAGAATTGATCATGTTTAAACTGAGGGGCCCATTATAACCCACTAGTAAAGGGTGTCTTATTGATACTGGCACTACATACACAGGTGCCATGCACACCAAATCTAATTAACTAATTAACCCCCGGCGCAATTTACTGCTACTGAAATTAAAAAAAAGTCCAATTAAAGCAAACACCTGCACAATAATGGGGACTCCACCCAAGAAACCACCTGACCTAAAGAGGTCACGACTCATGGGTCATCCTTTAAATGTGATACCCTATGCAAGGTGATACCCTATCCATAGTTCTAGCATAGACTATGTTGTCCCCTTTCTTTAATCTTGAAAGGGTAATTTCTTGATTGCCACCCAGAATTATCAATTTCAGACTCATTTAATTGCTATGGAAAATAAGTGTCCTAAGAGGTTTTTCCTTTAAACCTCCTGGCGGAATTTTTCAAATGAACAAGGAAGTCATCGGTCATAATGACCCAATTTTTGCATGACATCCATCTCTTCCATTACCTGTTTATGATTTGCTTCCATGTTGGTTTGGGAATAGCCTTCAAAATTGCATTATTTATAGATGTTTAGAAGCATATCCAATCTAAACAGGAAATTCAGATGGATTTGCATACATGATTTGGATGGGATAAATAATATAAATAGATGCTTTTCTAATAAACTGAAATGTCATAAATAACAAAGCCAAAAGCATTTGTAGTTTTAGCATAGCTAAAGTTTTAATAAAAATGAAGGAAAGTGCATTTGTTTGCCTTTACAAATATAGTGGCAGGTTTTCAAAGATGGCCATTACCATTTAGCCGTACAAAAAATGCTGCCATAATATTAGTACAAAAAATCTGAGCAAGTGAAAAACTTTTCGTGCATAGAATTAGTTCAACTGTGAAGGATACCAGCATCACAAAAATGTCTTCAAAACATTATTGAACAAACTAATTAAAAAGGGGAAAAATAAAGAAAAAAAACTTCTCTCTATAAACAGATAATTAAAATAAAAATGAGACAAACTTGTCAGCTTTGAAATTGCAAGATGCCCTCATGAGACAAAATACTTTCCGGTTGCAGCAGAATCTATATAAATTGCAAATGCTGGGCTGAGGTGCAGATAAAAAATGCTGAACTCTACAAAGCCCCAGAACGTTCATGGACATTCCCTCAAGACAACTTTTGTTCTACCCAATGAGACCTATTCACAGTAACAAAACAAACAGGAACATATTTTACAGTAACAAACATTTACATAAACCAAACCAATCTGCAAGTGTCTTTCCTAAGTGCTGCAGTTGGAATAATTATTTTTCTGTGTTGTTAGCAGTTCCTCCTGTTTGATATCCAAGATATCATGTATTGGGCAACGTACTCAGGTATATATGATATTGGGCACCGTACTCAGGTATATATGATATTGAGCAACAAACTCAGGTATATATGATATTGGGTACCGTACTCAGGTATATATGATATTGGGTACCGTACTCAGGTATATATGATATTGGGCACCGTACTCAGGTATATATGATATTGGGCACCGTACTCAGGTATATACAGGGAGTGCAGAATTATTAGGCAAGTTGTATTTTTGAGGATTAATTTTATTATTGAACAACAACCATGTTCTCAATGAACCCAAAAAACTCATTAATATCAAAGCTGAATAGTTTTGGAAGTAGTTTTTAGTTTGTTTTTAGTTATAGCTATTTTAGGGGGATATCTGTGTGTGCAGGTGACTATTACTGTGCATAATTATTAGGCAACTTAACAAAAAACAAATATATACCCATTTCAATTATTTATTTTTACCAGTGAAACCAATATAACATCTCAACATTCACAAATATACATTTCTGACATTCAAAAACAAAACAAAAACAAATCAGTGACAATATAGCCACCTTTCTTTGCAAGGACACTCAAAAGCCTGCCATCCATGGATTCTGTCAGTGTTTTGATCTGTTCACCATCAACATTGCGTGCAGCAGCAACCACAGCCTCCCAGACACTGTTCAGAGAGGTGTACTGTTTTCCCTCCTTGTAAATCTCACATTTGATGATGGACCACAGGTTCTCAATGGGGTTCAGATCAGGTGAACAAGGAGGCCATGTCATTAGATTTTCTTCTTTTATACCCTTTCTTGCCAGCCACGCTGTGGAGTACTTGGACGCGTGTGATGGAGCATTGTCCTGCATGAAAATCATGTTTTTCTTGAAGGATGCAGACTTCTTCCTGTACCACTGCTTGAAGAAGGTGTCTTCCAGAAACTGGCAGTAGGACTGGGAGTTGAGCTTGACTCCATCCTCAACCCGAAAAGGCCCCACAAGCTCATCTTTGATGATACCAGCCCAAACCAGTACTCCACCTCCACCTTGCTGGCGTCTGAGTCGGACTGGAGCTCTCTGCCCTTTACCAATCCAGCCACGGGCCCATCCATCTGGCCCATCAAGACTCACTCTCATTTCATCAGTCCATAAAACCTTAGAAAAATCAGTCTTGAGATATTTCTTGGCCCAGTCTTGACGTTTCAGCTTGTGTGTCTTGTTCAGTGGTGGTCGTCTTTCAGCCTTTCTTACCTTGGCCATGTCTCTGAGTATTGCACACCTTGTGCTTTTGGGCACTCCAGTGATGTTGCAGCTCTGAAATATGGCCAAACTGGTGGCAAGTGGCATCTTGGCAGCTGCACGCTTGACTTTTCTCCGTTCATGGGCAGTTATTTTGCGACTTGGTTTTTCCACAGGCTTCTTGCGACCCTGTTGACTATTTTGAATGAAACACTTGATTGTTCGATGATCACGCTTCAGAAGCTTTGTAATTTTAAGAGTGCTGCATCCCTCTGCAAGATATCTCACTATTTTTGACTTTTCTGAGCCTGTCAAGTCCTTCTTTTGACCCATTTTGCCAAAGGAAAGGAAGTTTCCTAATAATTATGCACACCTGATATAGGGTGTTGATGTCATTAGACCACACCCCTTCTCATTGCAGAGATGCACATCACCTAATATACTTAATTGGTAGCAGGCTTTCGAGCCTATACAGCTTGGAGAAAGACAACATGCATAAAGAGGATGATGTGGTCAAAATACTAATTTGCCTAATAATTCTGCACACAGTGTATGATATTGAGCAACGTACTCAGGTATATATGATATTGAGCAACGTACTCAGGTATATTTGATATTAGAAGGAAATGCTGGAAAAGATAAGTAAACAAGCGTCTATGAATATAGTGATTTAGAATGTTGAAATAAACCTTTTCATTAGAGTCTAAATTTATTAAAGGGTCACCGAGACAGTTCTTTCTTCCTAAACACACAGTAGGTATTAGCACTATAATGCATTAACATCGCTCACGCTAATCAATAGCACTTCTATTTTCATGCTCATATTACAAGTTCAAAGTATTTTTTTAGCACTTGAGCAATAGACTAGGGCATCTGCATGTCAGATAGCATGGGGGAGCTAATTACCTCAGATAAAAGACTTCTATGGGGGTGCACAGTTTCAGATAATATTGCTCAAGCACTTAGCCGATTGTGGAGTTCTTCATGCAGTTCTGTGCTATATTATTAAAGGGACAGGAAACCCCAACATGTTCTTTCTTGGTTTGGATAGAATATTCCATTTTAAACAGCTTTCCAATTTACTTCTATTGTCAAATTTGCTTCATTCTCTTGTTATTCTTTGCTGAAGAAACAGCATGGCACTACTGGCAGCTAGCTGAACATATCTAGTTAACCAATCACAAGAGACAAATGTGTGCAGGCCCCAAACAGCAGCTAGCTCCCACTAGTGTGGGATATGTGCATATTCTATTTTTAAAAGGGATACCAAGTTAAAAAAGCACATTTGAAAATAGAAATGAATTTAAATGTGTCTTAAAATTACATGCAAGTTTATTTATGACTTTCCTATCCCTTTAAAGATAAAGGTTTACGTCAGGTCCTAAAAAGCACTACATTTTATAGAGCTATTTTAGATTGTGCTTAAAGGGACAGTAAAATCATAATTAGACATTCATGATTCAGGCAGAGCTCACAATTTTAAACAACTTTCCAATTTATTTCTATTATTTAATTTGCTTCCATCTCTTGTTATTCTTTGCTAAAATGTTTATCTAGGAAAGCTCAGGAGCAGCATAGAAACCTAGGTTCTAGCTGCTGATTGGTGGCTGCATAGCTATACCAATTGTCATTGGCTCACCCATGTGTTCAGTTAGAAACCAGTAGTGCATTGCTGCTCCTTCAACAAATGATACCAAGAGCATTAAAGGGACACTGAACCCAAAAAAAAATATTTCATGATTCAGATAGATCATGCAATTTTAAGCAACTTTCTAATTTACTCCTATTATCAATTTTTCTTCGTTCTCTTGCTATCTTTATTTTAAAAGCAGGAATGTAAATCTTAGCAGCCAGCCCATTTTAGCTTCAGCACCATAGCGCTTGCTTATTGGAGGCTTACATTTACCCACCAATAACCAAGCATAACCCAGGTTCTCAACCAAAAATGGGCCAGCTCCTATGCATCACATTCCTGCTTTTTAAATAAAAATAGCAAGAGAATGAAGAAAAATTGATAATAGGAGTAAATTAGAAAGTTGCTTAAAATGGCATGCTCTATCTAAATCATGAAAGAAAAAATGTGGGTTTAGTGTCCCTTTAAGTAAAGTTGATAATAGAAGTAAACCAGAAAGTTTTTTTAAATTGTGTGTTCTACCGAAATCATGAAAGATTTTATTTTCTTTTTTTATGAAAGATTTCTTTTTTTTTTCATGTCCCTTTAAGTAGGTAAATTACCACTAATCACCACTAATGTGTGCAGTAATCGTGCTTCCTGCGCTATATATTAAAAGTATAGAGCACTCAAAAAAGTTTCAGTTGTGTTAAGGTGCTCTGGTTAAATAATTTAACAATCCACTTATACTACGAGACTGAGTGCAAGGTAACGCACCCTGCAATCCCGATTACACTTAACTAATCTAGCCCTAAATCAGTAATATTTAATAATATAGTAATTAAACCAGAAATGTATATAAAATAATGCAAAATACATCCAGGAATGTGAATGTAAACAAACTAAAAACTGAACTGTTTAAATAAAATGGCTCACTTAAAATTAAACAAACATTAAACATTTTGAGACGGTAATGTAAAATGATAAATCTTATGTATAAATAAACTCTGCAATATACTTTCATTATTTATTTTGTCTCCTTTTCCTGTAATTCCATTCTGAAATTGTGAGGTTTTCAGTTCCTGTTAGAAATAAAAGGGCAGAACACTATTATATTCCACACAGCCATTGGCTGCACACTCTAGTGACCTATTTATAACTGTCCCTAATTGACCACAGCAGAGAACGTAACCTAAGTTACAACATGGCTGCTCCCATTGTTTTATAGACACTAACACGTTACACTTATTTTGTCAATATTTAAACAGCTAATGAAACTTTAAAAAATACATCTATATGTTATTCTTAGACTTATCTTTTCTTTGAATGCATCATTCTATCTAGCATTTATTTAGTGTCAAAAATTGCTAATTAACTTTTAAGTTAATAATAAACAGTGATTACGTACGAGAGAAATACAACTGCCACATTGATATTCTCCACTAACCCTCTAAAGCAAATCCACATTTCCTATGCATACACTTATATAGCAGCAGGTCCATCTGTTGCATTTTGCTTAAAATGTGTGGCTTATGACTCATGTGAAGGCTGCTATTCTTAAGTAGTAAAGTAGGCACTCTAATATGATATGACACAGTATGTATAATAGGATTGTGGGAGCACAGTAATCTTAAGAATAGAAAACAGCTGTCATGCAAATTCTCCACTGACTATTACACAAAGGACTGGGGTTTTTGTCTTTTTTCGTCACTTCTCATAAAATGAATGAAGTTAGATGAATAATTAATGATACATTTCTTCTTTCTAAAGTCATTTAATCTCAATTTTAAATAACCCAAATTACTAACTGTACGGTGGTTAATAGTCTTCCACAGGTATGTCATCTTTAAGCCATTGTTTAACAACACTCATTCCTTAAATACAGTAATATAATATGTATTACAGTGTGTGAGATATCACTCTCTCTCTCTCAGTCTCTTTCATTATTATATGGCTGCATGCTTAAATCCAGATCTTGTTTAAAGGGACATTAAATACTTTTAGATTGTGATATAAAATGTTTAATTATATTTAGTAAAACATCATAACTAGTATTTATTTTGTCCCCTTTTCCTGTAGTTTTATTCTAAAAATGGCGTGCTTTTCAATTTCTGTTATAGGTGGAAGACTCCAGACTTGAAGGGAGAGTGTAGTCAATATTAAACTTCCTTCATTCCGATAAGGCATGCAACTTTAAAGAATTTTCCAATTTACTTTTATCATCAAATTTCCTTTGTTCGCTTGGTATTCTTTGTTGGAATCTAAACCTAGGTAGGTTCATATGCTAATTTCTAACCCCTTAAAGGCCGCCTCTTATTTCATTTTGACAATTTTTCAGAGCTAGACAATGCTAGTTCATGTGTGCCACATAGATAACATTGTACTCACTCCCGATGAGTTATTTATGAGTCAGCACTGATTGGCTAAAATGCAAGTCTGTCAAAAGCACTGAAATAAGGAGGCAGTCTGCAGAGGCTTAGATACAGGTAATCACAGAGGTTAAAATTATATTAATATAAACAGTTGGTTATACAAAACTAGGGAATGGTTAATAAAGGGATTATATATCTTTTTAAGCAATAACATTACTGGAGTAGACTGTTCCTTTAACATTTCTATATTCTACACAGTTATTGGTTGCACACCCTAGTGACTCATTTATAACTGTCCCTGACTGGTTTCAACAAAGAAGTAAACAATATATAGGTGCCCATTGATTTATGGACACTAAAACTCCTTAAAGTTAAAGGGACAGACTACACCTTAGTCATCTTAAAGTCTTACCTTAGATTAAGCTGCAAATATCCTCATGCAACCTTTCTATTACCATGCAGCAGGAACAGTAAAAAAGTTATTTTAAAATGAATATTGTTTCTGGCCAATTTGAAATGGCTGCCAAGCTAAGCCCACTGATGACAACAGTATCTGACTAAGGTGTAGACTGTCCCTTTAAAACCAGAATTTTGTTAAATGTTGATTTCCAAAGGTTTATAATGTTAACATGGATAAATACATTTGGCTAGTTTGTTTGTCATATAGGACATAGCATTATTAGACAATTGGAATGATTAAACAGCAAAAATTGTTGAGTCTATCTTTATGAAAAGGACATAAATGAAAATGTTCTAATGCAATGGTTCTCAAACCAAGTGACCTCAAGGCCCGGTAAATTTTAGCCGGATATCTCCAGTGCCTAGTATGTACACAAACTGCACATACATATATATATATATATATATATATATATATATATATATATATATATATATATATATATATATATATATATTTATAGCAAAGATGTGCACTCTCACTTATCGTCAACTGCCAGGGTGCTAGTGAAACTTAGATATACGGAACAAAATGCTTGCACTCACTGGTCTTTTTGTGAAAAACTTTTACTTAGAACAAAAGCTGTGACGTTTCGAGGACAATATCCCCTTCTTCAGACAACGCGTGTATCAAACAATAGTGACTTTATACAATGTTGCAAACAAACCCCTCCCCCCAATTAGAGCAAAAAAACGCCAAACTAGTAACCATGGTGACCAATGCGTCACATTATAAACAATCAAGTGTTGACATATTAATACAAAAATTATGTATAAGCCATCCTGGCTCTAAAATTAAAAGTGACTGCCCAAGTGATATATAGAGGAACTGTGAAACAATAGAAACTGAGGCGGATAGCACACAGAACAAAGCGGAATGATAGTGTACATTCAATCATTCAACTAACGCTTTCAGCCCCATACCGGTCAAACAAGGGGAGCATTAACTCAGAAAACTGGAGGATTTAGGCACTCACCAGGGGAAACACATCCCTGATCGTTACAGATCCATACCGCTGCAGCACCACACAACGCTGTGTACAGGACCCGGAACTAGCCAGGTCAGTCACGTGGGGGGCAATGAGCCAATCACAAGGATTGTGTACTGCTGCCATGGTGATTGATCGCACCGAGCCATACACAGCAGCTGCGGGACCAAAAAAGGTAAACACACTGTCAACAAAGCTATATAATTCGTACTATTTACCATAACAGATGGTATGGCTATAGAGGATCAGCCAACACCGCTAGGGGAGTGACCCATATCACCTTACATATTAGTCGATCGTTAAAAACAGCCACTATAGATGTATAAACACGCACCACCGTACGTATTCCAGCAAACTAGCTACTGGGGCTGATGGTTATAAACCTCAACTATATGCTCACATCCAGAGCGCATATATATTAAACCCATTGAATTGGTATGTCTAATTCCTCTATATATCACTTGGGCAGTCACTTTTAATTTTAGAGCCAGGATGGCTTATACATAATTTTTGTATTAATATGTCAACACTTGATTGTTTATAATGTGACGCATTGGTCACCATGGTTACTAGTTTGGCGGTTTTTTGCTCTAATTGGGGGGAGGGGTTTGTTTGCAACATTGTATAAAGTCACTATTGTTTGATACACGCGTTGTCTGAAGAAGGGGATATTGTCCTTGAAACGTCACAGCTTTTGTTCTAAGTAAAAGTTTTTCACAAAAAGACCAGTGAGTGCAAGCATTTTGTTCCGTATATCTAAGTTTCACTAGCACCCTGGCAGTTGACGATAAGTAAGAGTGCACATCTTTGCTATAAATATTACTTTTGTTGTTGCACCCACAAAGGAAGAGACCTCTCCTTAATTAGACTTCTTTTATTCACCCACTTGTTTCACTGACACCACGCCTGGACTGTGGTAACTAATAATGGATACTGAGGTGGAAAACATACAGACCCTCACTTTTTCTGAGGATGATGCTGCCAGAATTCTGTTCAATCCTGAGGAGGACACTACCGATGGCAATACAGCACAGGCCATTTATGTGACATTTTTTAAACTAAAAAAGAAAGAGGTAGTCCTGCGACTACATGGAGTCTATTTGTCAGAATACTATAGACGGCTTATGATTCCAAGGGGCTTTAGGATACGTAACCAACCCACTATTGGACGCAACAACCCAGAGTTTTGCAAGCGCTGGTGCGCTATTCTGAACAAATGCTCCCTAGACCTCATCCTCTTGGTCACAGAGGAAGTCAGGAACCAGCTGGACAGAATCAAAACTGAGATTCAGGATTGGGAAAGAGAAAAAGTGCCTGTTATGACTGATGACTCTTCAGAACAGTGGCTTGATAAGTTAGCCTCCCAGATTAAGGAATACAAGGACACCCTGGTGCAATTTAAAAATAGAAAATTGCAAACGGTAACGGATGACCATAAAGAAAAAATGGTGTATAGGTGGCTGAGTGGTAATGACAACAGAAGACCATTTCCTCAGAGACATAGGAGACAAAGATTTTATACCAAACAGTCTCTGCAAACAGTGGACACCAGCTCTGGATCAGATACAGAGGCCACACAAGGTCCAAGCGGAGCAATTGATAGCCAACCATCCGGCCATCAGGTTTTTCAAGGGGTCACTACCCAAGCCGGCCAACGAAGACGAGGAAGAGGCCGCACATTCGGAGGGGAGGCTGGAGAGAGAAAGCCACCAATACCATCCAGAAAATAACCACTGCTAGTCCCACTGAGGATCTAGTGGTGAATATTAGTGACCGTGTTTTATCTATGGCAGAGAGAAGTGTCTTGAACAGAGGTTTAAGTTTTGTCCCATCGGGTAAGGGTGATGAATTCTCCACGTATATTGACTGTCAAAAATTCCAACGATCTCTCAGACTAAAGGAATTTTTTAAGGATTAGATGGTGACCAACACAAGTTCAAGACAAAGAGTGCCTTTGATCCCCCAAGCAACAATGCCAGCATTAAGACCTTTATGAGACTGGTCTCCCAGGACTTAAAAGGATATGAGTCAAATAGATATCATACCAATTTGTCTACACAAGAAAAGGAAGCCATTTCAACACTCTCTAAGGATCCCGATATTGTGATCCGCACCGCGGATAAGGGCGGTGCGGTAGTGGTATTAAACTATAAATATTATAGTGAAGAGATCAACCACCAACTCAGTGATCCTGAGACCTACCAAGCACTTAATACGGATCCTACTAAGAGCTTTCAACTTCTCATTGAACAGGCTATACAAGAGGGGTTCGATGAAGGTGTGATTGATGAAGATACAGTTGGGTTTCTGAAGACTAAGCATCCAGTCTGCCCAATTCTTTACACACTACCCAAAATTCATAAGAATTTGGCAAAGCCCCCTGGTAGGCCCATTGTCTCTGCTCGCAACTCCATTACTTCTAGGCTGGCAATCTTTGTGGACCATTTTTTGCAACCACTGGTGAAGAGCATGAGGTCCTATTTAAGGGACTCTACACAGCTCATTGAGGATATTAGAACCATTTCATTTGAAGAGCCGTACATTCTGGTAACAGCAGACGTCAACAGTCTGTACACAATTATCCCGCATGAAGCAGGGAAGCAACGTGTGTCAGAGGCCCTGGATAGATATCCCTATGTTGGTCCCCCTAGGGATTTTCTCATCAAGTTACTCGATTTGAGCTTGCGGCTCAATTACTTCAGGTTTGAGGGCAAGTACCACCAACAAATATTGGGTACGGCCATGGGCTCGAACGTGGCCCCCTCACTAGCTAATATCTTTATGGAGCATTATGAAACAACAGTGATGGAGATATACCAGAAACCTGAGGTACTATTTTACAGAAGGTACATTGACGATTTGTTGATTGTCTGGAGAGGTACAGTACCCGAGCTGGAGACATGGTTTACGTACCTAAATTCCCTTTCCAATCCGGTAAAGTTTAAGCTGAAGTATGACATGTCAAATATTGAGTTTCTTGACCTGAACATCTTTAAAATGGATAATGGCCAACTAGGAACCTCCTTGTTTAGAAAACCTACAGACAGAAATTCAATTCTACACGCCACCAGCAATCATCCAACAGCATTGCTCAAAGCAATCCCGAAAGCCCAACTGTGCCGGGCTGTTAGGAACAACAGTGATGTAATTAGAAGAGACCAACAATTAGAGGAGATGCAACAACGCTTCACACAAAGGGGATACAACCCATACCTGATCCAGCAAAGTAGAGTGTCAGCTGAGAATGAGAACCGTGCCCTAACCACTACTAGGAATAAAGACGAGCAGAGATTGACCTTTACGACTGTATACAGCCCCATAACTAGATCTTTGGGGAAATCATTGCGTGAACATTGGCACATTGTACAAAGTGATCCTCGACTTCCTTTTAATGGCTGGCAACACCCCAGAGTGGGTTATAAACGAGACAAGAATCTAAAAGATCTTTTGATGTTGACAGATCCAACCCATTGCTATACTGCTGAGACATGGTTATCAGGAAGGAAAAAGAAACCGGGATGCTACAGGTGCTTGGGATGTACCACCTGTAGTTCAATGATACCAGGGGCCACTTTTGGCCATCCACATCGTAACCAGAGATATAAGATCAGACATGTGCTGACCTGCACTACCACGCATGTGGTGTATCTATTAAACTGCAGTTGTGGGCGGTTCTATGTGGGTAAAACCACTGATGATGCCAGAACACGGTTTGCCAAACATAGGTCTTCTATTAGGACATCCCTCAAGAAGGGTTCAAGCGACCAACCTGTGGCTAGGCATTTTGTGGAAAAAGGGCACGGTCTCCAGGACCTCAGATTCACCTTGATAGACCATGTCCCCCCATTAAGGCGAGGGGGTGATAGAGATAAACTTCTCCTACAGATTGAAGCCAAGTGGATCTTCCGGCTAAACACCTTGCAGCCCCATGGATTAAACACAATGTTTGATTGGCACTGTTTTCTATAGCAATGTATGCTGCTCTGATGGACAACTCTTGCGGAATGTCATTATCTTCCAACCTCATTCGATGGACTAGGAGAGTCCACGTATCATTCAATACTATATTTATTGCCACTGGAACTGCACTAATCTCTATACACCTGCCTACTCTTTTCATAGTCCCCACGGGTGAATAGTGGGTCCTGGTACTTGCATGTTCTAAACACTCTCTACTATATGAATGTGCATTCAAATGGATAAATTGTGCTTAGGTGAACCCCTATCGCGGCATGGATGGGTCTAGCCTGGTCTTTTTCATTATCAGCAATCCATCAAGTCATTAAATTAGACATACCAATTCAATGGGTTTAATATATATGCGCTCTGGATGTGAGCATATAGTTGAGGTTTATAACCATCAGCCCCAGTAGCTAGTTTGCTGGAATACGTACGGTGGTGCGTGTTTATACATCTATAGTGGCTGTTTTTAACGATCGACTAATATGTAAGGTGATATGGGTCACTCCCCTAGCGGTGTTGGCTGATACTCTATAGCCATACCATCTGTTATGGTAAATAGTACGAATTATATAGCTTTGTTGACAGTGTGTTTACCTTTTTTGGTCCCGCAGCTGCTGTGTATGGCTCGGTGCGATCAATCACCATGGCAGCAGTACACAATCCTTGTGATTGGCTCATTGCCCCCCACGTGACTGACCTGGCTAGTTCCGGGTCCTGTACACGGCGTTGTGTGGTGCTGCAGCGGTATGGATCTGTAACGATCAGGGATGTGTTTCCCCTGGTGAGTGCCTAAATCCTCCAGTTTTCTGAGTTAATGCTCCCCTTGTTTGACCGGTATGGGGCTGAAAGCGTTAGTTGAATGATTGAATGTACACTATCATTCCGCTTTGTTCTGTGTGCTATCCGCCTCAGTTTTTATTGTTTCACAGTTCCTCTATATATCACTTGGGCAGTCACTTTTAATTTTAGAGCCAGGATGGCTTATACATAACTTTTGTATTAATATGTCAACACTTGATTGTTTATAATGTGACGCATTGGTCACCATGGTTACTAGTTTGGCGGTTTTTTGCTCTAATTGGGGGGAGGGGTTTGTTTGCAACATTGTATAAAGTCACTATTGTTTGATACACGCGTTGTCTGAAGAAGGGGATATTGTCCTCGAAACGTCACAGCTTTTGTTCTAAGTAAAAGTTTTTCACAAAAAGACCAGTGAGTGCAAGCATTTTGTTCCGTATATATATATATATATATATATATATATATATATATATATATACACACACATACACATACACACACACACTCACATATACATATATACATACACATTGGACATATATATATCTATAAGATTTGGCAGCTATTGTTATCATCCAAAGTTAATTTGATTTCTATTCATTCTATCCATTAAGTGACCTGTATTTTGAGATCTGGCTAAAGCTTAATTTTGTGTACATTTAAATGTTGGAGAATTAAAAAAATCTAAATGAATAATAAAAAGGAATTAATTTATTTTGGTGCATGGTTTAAGAACCAAGCAATCTCAAAAGAGTATATCAAGTTTGCTTGTTAATGCATTTCAACTGTGTCTATGGTAGACCAAGGGGTAGATTTAACATAGTGCGAGCGGACATGTAGCGTATCATGTCCGCTGGACATCGATATATATTTATCATTGCACCAGCAGTTTTTGTGAACTGGTGCAATGACGCCCCCTACAGAACTGCGGCCAATCGGCCGCTTGCAGGGGGTGTCAATCAACCGATCGTATTCGATTGGGTTGATTTCTGTCCGAGGCTTCAGAGCAGGTGGACAAGTTATGGAGCAGCGGTCTTTAGACCGCTGCTTCATAACTTCTGTTTCCGGCGAGTCTGAAGGCTCGCGCGAAAACAGGGGTATCACGCTCCATACGGAGCTTGATAAATCGGTCCCCAAGATCAGAGCTTTCTAAATTGTGTATTGTGACACATTAGTGTGTCGGCAGCAGTGTGTAGGTGTGTCCCAGCTTCAGCACCAATTTTTTTTAATTGAATTTTTTTTTTTGGGTCTCCAACTTTCCGCCTGCCTGCTATGCATATCACATGGTTGACATGTGATTGATACCTAGTGGGTCACAGATCATCTTAACCTATTGGTGCAACTCAGTGGGAACTGAAACTGTTCCCATTGGCGGCACATTGGCTCCTGACTGCACGTGTAGTCTCCTCAATCGGCTCGTGACTGCACGTGTAGTCAGTGAGTGGGACAGCAGTGTGTTTGCAGCGCGGGCAGTAGTCAGTCAGATTCGCAGAGGGCGGCAGTTTAAATGCTGAGCTGAAGTCAGAAGTCAAAGTGTTGGGGTTTTTTTGCAGCTAGCTCCCAGTAGTGCATTGCTGCTCCTACTCTTGATATATGGATAGAAAGTGGAAGCTTAAAAATGCTTGACGATGAAATGCGAGTGTCTTTATCGAATATTCCACCAAATATTCAGAAACTGTGTTCATCCCATCAGCCTCATACATCCCATTAAACTAGTAAGAAGCTATTGGTGATGTTAAACTTTATTTGAATTCTTTCACATACATATTGTGACTTGTAAATACATTTCGTTAATATATTTTTTATGTATGTGTCCGTATCTCTTAAAACAGTTAGTTTAACCTCCTGTTTGCTGGTACAACTGAATAACTGTGTCGCGATATGATGTAGGTCTAAAAAGTATGTCGCCAACATGAAAAGTTTGGAAAGCACTGTTGTTGTTCTCAGGTCTAAATTACACTCAAGGCAGTTTTTAATTGTCATGCAAAAATTAAAAAACTTGCAATGAGACTGCTAAATCACTTGAAAATGATGCAACATAACTGTAAAAAGCTGACAGGAAAATATCACCTGAGCATCTCTATGTAAAAAAGGAAGATATTTTACCTCACAATTTCCTCAGCTCAGCAGAGTAAGTTCTGTGTAAAAAGTTATACTTCAGCTGCTGCCCAGCTGCAGGTAAAAAAATAAAAAAAATAAACAGCAGCCAATCAGCATCAGCAGTGCTGAGGTCATGAACTCTTTTACTGTGATCTCATGAGATTTCACTTAACTCTCATGAGATTTCATAGTAAACTCCCTTAAACATAAATAGGGAAATAACCTGAGTGTGCATGAAGCACGTTCCCGTGCCTGTCCCGGAACAGGCATACTGATTTGCTGCTTAAAGTCCTTTACAATGGGATGTGAATACTTAGGACATTTTGCGGTAAAATATCTTCCTTTTTCACATAGAGATGTTCAGGTGATATTTTCTAGTCAGCTTTTTACAGCTATGCTGCATAACTTTCAAGTGTTTAAACATTTGGGTATCATGGCCCTTTAAAGGGCATGTTGCAAGTTTGTGTGATTTACATATGCAAATTCCTTGCTTTGAGTAACCGTAAAGGGACAGTATACACCAATTATCATATAACTGCATTCAATAGACACTACTATAAAGAAGAATATGCACAGATACTGATCTAAAATCCAGTATAACATATTTTTTAAAAAACTTACTTAGAAGTTCCCAGTTTAGCACTGTTAATAATAACAAGTATTTATATAGCGCCTTTCTCCCAGTAGGACTCAAAGCATTTGCTCTCGGAATTAACCGAATCGACAGCTGAATAGTAATAGTTGTTATTATTACCCAATTTAATGGTACTCATTTTATTGGACTCGGAAGGATGAAGGGCTGAGTCAGCTCTGCCGGGATTTGAACCTGTGACCTTTAGATCTTTGAGTAGGCTTTTGTAGTCAGGGCATTTTACCAACTGAGCTACCTCACCAGCATCTCTGTTGATGAGGTTAGGCTGGGACACCCAGTGAAAGGGGCTGAGGAAGCAGGAAGTGCAGACACTCCCCCCTTCTTCCTTCCGTGCATATGAAAAGACAGATAACACAAACAGGAGCCAGCAGGAATCTGTAGACTTCAGTCTACATCTGATACAAGCACTTTAAAGGACCTTTAAGTACAGTAGCATTGCATACTCAGCACATGCCTAGTAAGGTTATGCAATTTCAAATAATCAATAGATTATAATTTTATCTGATACATTTGAAATCACAGACTCATATTTGTATACACAGTGAACTCTTGCACATGCTCAATAGGAGCTGGTGCCTCAGAAAGTGTGCATATTAAAAAAGACTCCCACGAGTGCACGCCAACCCAAAACCGTAGGAGCCGGTGGCGTGGAAACCACTTGCTGCATAAATAGTACCTTTTGGTAAGTGCACTAATGATTGTTGTTTTTCACTTGTCTGATGACGGAGTTACTCCCCGAAAACGTTCACTAAAGATAAAATAAACCACTTTTTCAAGGCGAGTGCTCTCTTCAACCTGGCTTACTGTATATATATATATATATATATATATATTACTATTGAAAGATATTTTGTACAAGAAAAAACAAGTTGTATTAGACGTTTGCTACTTCTAAACTATTCACAATTTTAAAAATCCACCACAGGGTAAACACAAATACTTAAAAACTGTGTAGTCCAGTGTGTGGGTCTAATTACATATTTAGGAACTGAACGTGCTCTTTGGCTTTGTTCTGCTAGTGACTCCTGATTAATCTTTTTTCCTGCTTGAAAGAGTATTAGAAAATAGTTCTGAGAAACAGCCAGTTAGTTGGCAGTGAGGTGAAATACAGTAATGTAAATAGGAAACATTTGCAATATTGTAGTTAGAAAATCATAAAATAGTATTTTATCATTGCAGAAGAACTGAACACAAAACATATTGCCTTTACATCAAATATTCTGTTTTCTTAAAAAAAGATTAAGTATGGTAAAAGGGATTGATTGAAATATAAAAAAAAAATGTTTAAAGGGACACTGAACCCAATTTTTTTCTTTCGTGATTCAGATAGAGCATGCAATTTTAAGCAACTTTCTAATTTACTCCTGTTATCATTTTTTCTTCGTTCTCTTGCTATCTTTATTTGAAAAAGAAGGCATCTAAGCTTTTTGTTGGTTCAGAACTCTGGACAGCACTTTTTATTGGCAGATGAATTTATCCACCAATCAGCTAGAGCAACCCAGGTTGTTCACCAAAAATGGGCCGGCATCTAAACTTAGATTCTTGCATTTCAAATAAAGATGCCAAGAGAATGAAGAAAATTTGATAATAGGAGTAAATTAGAAAGTTGCTTAAAATGTTATGCTCTATCTGAATCACAAAAGAAAAAATTTGGGTTCAGTGTCCCTTTAATTTTAGGTTTTTTTTTATTTCACAGGTAAGTTTTTATTTATTTAAAGATAGTTATATTGTAACTTTAAATTTAAAGTTATGGGGGGTGTTAGGTTTAGGGTTTAATAATTTAATTTAGTGTTTTGTGATGGGGCAGTTGTTTAGGGGTTAATAGGTTTAGTTTATTGGTTTTGGGTATTGGGGTGGCCGGCGGTTTAGAGGTTAATAGGTCTATTTAGTGTTGGCGATGTTGGGGAGTGGCGGATTAGGGGTTAATCACTTCATTTAGGTGTCGGCAATGTCGGGCAGCGGCGGTTTAGGAGTTAATAAGTTTTATTAGTCTCGGCGATGTCGTGGGGTGGCGGTTTAGATGTTAATAACTTTTAATAGTGTTGGCGATGTCGGGGGCGGTGGTTTAGGGGTTAATAAACGTCATTAGTATCTGCGATGTCGGGGGCAGTCTAGGGGTGTTTAGACTAGGGGTTTATGTTAGGGTGTTTAAACGTAACTTTCTTTTCCCCATAGACATCAGTGGGGTTGCGTTACGGCGATCTCCATTCCACAATCGCAGGTGTTAGTTGTTTTTTCTAACACTCTCTCCCCATTGATGTATATGGGGGAAAGCATGTAAACTCAGCCCTTGGCTTTTGTGCGGTATGGAACTTAACGCACCATACCGCACAGCACAAGGAGGCTTTTCAGTAACTCATAATGGCAGCGCTATAGAAAGTGCAATAACGCAATTTTTTTGGCATTATTATTATTCACACCCTGTTTAGCCCAAAACTCGAAATCTAGGTGAGAGTTTGTGCCATATTTGAATACTAGTTTGTGATTGGTTTGCAAGGATTCTTTTGTTCTGGGGGACAGGGAAATCAGTGAAATGAATAAACATAAAACAATATACTCATTTGACAAAAAGCTGCCGTTTTCTATGAAAAATTTCTCTCAGATATGAAGGTTCAAAATCATTATCATGTAGTTTACAATTTGTGTTTAGTGGTCCTTTAAGGTACTGGCTGTGCCTGTACGCTATGGAGGAGTAAAAGATCTATACAAGTTGGCAGAACATCAATAGATTGAATTATCATTTGTATCTAAAGGAGAAATGAACTGCCTGGCTCGTGAGTGGCATTCATGCCCATTGTAATTAGTGACTACACCTGTGACCTATAGTCAGTCAGTCTACACCATTGTCTTAACAACATAAGCTTCGTATGTTAATAGTATTTTCCCTAGTTGCACAATGAACTATATGCTATACAGGGAGGGTTTAGTTTACAAAGGGAAGAAAGGAAATAATTACAAGTTATAATTATGTACTATAATATTACCAGGTGCAATAGAATATATCAGGAAATATAACTATTTGTCACTAAATAAATATTTACATCACAGTGTCTGCTGTAAAACTAACAGACTGCAAATCTCTAAAGGAACACTAAAGTCAAAATTATATGTAAATAATTTAGATAGATAGAGTATGCAATTTTATACATGTTTCCAATTTACTTCCATTCTAAAAAATGTGCACAATTTTTTTATTTGCACACTGTCTGAGGCACCAGCTGTTACGGAGCATGTGCAAGAATTTTGTAATTGGCTGATGGCTGTCACATGGAAGGAAAATAGATTTCACTTTAGAAATTGCCAAAAAGAAATCTACTACTCATTTGAAATTCAAACTAATTGTTTTTGCATCTATTGACTGTGATAATTGTGTTATGTTTAGTGGTCATTTACAGCAGGGGTCAGCAACCTTGGGGCCCAAGATGTTTTAGAAATACATTTCCCATGATGCTGAGAGACTCTTTAGCCTGTCTGAGCATCATGGGAAATGTAGTTCCAAAACATCTTTAAAGGAATAGTCTACTGCAAAAATGTAAAATTAGCCATTATTGCATTACTGGCCCTAGATAACAACATATTTAACCCCTGCAAATGGGTTTAATGCATAAACTCTAATTAAGAGGCAAAAAGCTTTGCAGCTCCATGAACAGGAAACTGACAGTAAGCAGATGTCAGACTTTCCAATCACCTTAAAGGGACAATATACTGTAAAAATATCTCCCCTTTCATGTGATCCAAATTATCTCTTTTACCTGCTGAAGTATTTTTAATTGTAGCTCATTAACCTTTATTTTGTCATTTGAAATAACTGTTTTTGCCTTCTGAAGCCGCTACCTATACTGAAGATTTCAGAACTGCAATAATGGGTACAGAAAAGCTATCTTAACAAGTTTCAACAGGAGAAATTACACACCCAGTGGTGGGGAAGAAAGGTACTAAAATGTTCATTTTCAGTTGTTATCTGACAGATAAGATAAGAAAGATTTGTATGCAAACACAGCGATAACATAACTATATATATTTTCTCCATGCAAACTCCACCCATTTTAATGGGTTGAGATTTCAAAGATCAAAGCAATTTATTTAATTTACCCATTTCATAAACCTAAAGGAGTCATTTACAATACAGTTTATACTGGTATAACAAGTCATTTGAAACATGCAGCATGGGAGGAAGACTTTACCTTTATCCTCTGTGGATGTTAAACATATAAGGGTTGATACCAATCTTGCCCTTGTTTTCAGCAGATAATGATTTCTGAACTTCAGACTATATTGTCAGTTTGTTTTTCCAGTGATCAGAATCACAAAATCACCAGATTTCATAAACAAAAGACGAAATGCAATGCATAGTTGCCAACATTTGAAAAAAATTTCCAGGGACACTTTGCAGCTATCAATTACCTGCATGGAATGTTTAACCACCCCCCCTGCCCTAAAGCCCCGCCCACTTTGCCAAACCCACATAATTAGCATAATTTAGCTCTGCCTATTTATTTATGGTGCAGAATATATATATATATATATATATATATATATATATATATATATATATATATATATATATATATATATATATATATATATATATATAAAATTAAAATATGAAAATAGAAGTAGAATGTACAGAATGGAATTTAGCTCTGCCTATTTATTTATGGTGCAGAATATATATATATATATATATATATATATATATATATATATATATATATATATATATAAAATTAAAATATGAAAATAGAAGTAGAATGTACAGAATGGAATTAATTAAATAAATGGCCCATGCATCATATGCTACTGCTATCTCATTGTGTTGAAAACATTCCAATTCTGTGTACACCAGAATTTGCATTGTTTTAAAAGATAGATAATCTCTTTATTACCAATTCCCTAGTTTTGCATAACCAACACAGTTATAAAAATACACGTTTTACCTCTGTAAATACCTTGTATCTAAGCCTCAGCAAACTGCCCCCTTATTTCAGTTCTTTTGACAGACATCCATTTTAGCCAATCAGAGCTGGCTCCCTGGAACTCCACAAGCGTGAGCACAGTGTTATCTATATGACACACATGAACTAACACCCTCTAGGGGTGAAACACTGTCAAAATGCCCTGAGAGAAGAGGTGGTCATAATAAGCAAAGCTATAACATGAATATTTATAGCACGGTGTGTTATAAAGAGACAACTGATTATATGTAGCATTTGTTTCTACAGGGAGAAATCTAGAGCAGCTAATAAGGAGTTATATCACCAGCAGACTGGTTATATACACCCTGTACAAACAGTTGTCACTCTGGCTATACACATTTTCCTGCCCTCTGCTGCAGGAAGTGCCAACATTTTGCAGAGTGTGGGATTTTTAGTTGTGTGATGCAAGGCTCAAGTGGGCCATATGTTATGCAGGGGGGCACATAGGGGCCAGACACTGTGGAGGTGGGCATATGGGGACTACATATTATGCAGGGGGAACATTGGGTTCAGCCATTGTGCAGGGGGGGACATGTGGACCAGATAATATGCAGGGGCCATGTCACGTGGGGACCAGATATTAGGAAGGTGGCACATCATGGGGACCAGCAATTATGCAGGGGGGAACATAGGGGACAAACATTTTGCAAGGGGCGCATTAGGGACCAGATATTATGCAGGGGGGGCATATGGGGGCCAGACATTGTGCAGGGGGGCACATGGGGAACAGATATCATGCAGGGGGACACATGGGGGGCAGATATTATGTAGAGGGGGCACATGGGTGGCAGATATTTATGCAGGGTTAGCACTAAGGGGCAAAATATTATGAAGGGGATGGGGGCTATATATTATATGCTGGGTGACACATGGGGGCTATATATTATTATTTAGGGGGGGCATGGAATGCCTATCTCAATGCTATTATCAAATAATCTGCCACTAAGCTGTTGATTTATTTGTTATATCTGCTGGTAGAGATATTTTTCTGTAAAGCTTCTTAATTTTTTAATTACCCTGGCTATATTATTAGCAAATGATCTGCCACTGTATACAGTTTATTTGTTATCTAATCTGTTGGTTCTGTAAGTACAGATATTTTGTAGTAAAGCTTCAGAAGCTTTGCTACATCTGTACTTACAGAACCAACAGATAATAACAAATAAACTCTGTATATTATAACAGTGGCAGATCATTTGCTAATATCAGCCAGGGTAATTAAAAAATTAAGAAGCTTTACTATTTTTTAATTACCCCTCAGATTTGCAAATTATCTACCTGCTGGTTGTTACAGTTAGTTTATAGTTTGTCATTTTGTTATTACCCTTTTTTTCCTAGCATAACAGACTAAGTCTGACAAATAAAACTTAAGTCACAAAAAATGTTATTAATATTTTTTTAAATAATTCATTGGTGTACTGTTTCAGTCTGACAAATAAAACTAATAAGTCACAAAAAATGTTATTAATATTTTTTTAAATAATTCATTGGTGTACTGTTTCAGTCTGACAAATAAAACTAATAAGTCCCAAAAAATGTTATTAATATTTTTTTAAAATAATTCATTGGTGTTTCAGTCTGACAAATAAAACTAATAAGTCCCAAAAAATGTTATTAATATTTTTTTAAAATAATTCATTGGTGTTTCAGTCTGACAAATAAAACTAATAAGTCCCAAAAAATGTTATTAATAGTTTTTTAAATAATTCTGGTCTTTCACGGTTGGTATTAGCAGTAGCAACTGAGCTGGCTTTAAACCTTTTATTGCAGCTTGAGCTGAGCCGGTTCATTTATGCAGGGCGGAGTCTCACCTCTCTGGTCCAGATCGGCTCAAGTCAGAGGATTAGGCCCCGGGCGTGTGTGCGACAGTAGTGACACTCTCAGCTGCTCTGTCAGACAGTACTGTGTCCCTCCTGCTTGCTGCCGCGTGATGAGTCTAGTGAGCGGCAACGCGGGGTGGTCACGTGAGATGCCTGGTGACATCACCTCTGCTCGTCGCTGCTGCTGACCGCGCGAGATTGGAGAATTAAAAATTCAAAGGAGGGCCTCAGAGTGGCACGATCGCGCTAGCTAACTCAAAAAGTGCTGCAGCCTGCTACTCTTACCGGGACAGTCCGGGACATTTTAAAGGCCGGGACCCGGTCCCAAATTCCGGGACTGTCCCGGCAAAAACGGGACAGTTGGCAAGTATGGCAATGTCAAACATAATATTGATTTTATGGGTTTTAGAGATTACATCACATGTTGAAGGGTTTGTATGTTGACAGATTCCATTTTATAGTGTTTAATGATGCTGTTAAAATTAACCTGTTGTGTTCCAAAACCATAGAGACATGTATGCATGTAAGGCAGGGCTCGACAAACCCAGGAGCCAGGTAGCCACTAGCTCCTAGAATTTTACCCTTGACTCCTAACTTTTTCAGATTATTCTCCATATTTCTATATACAAATACCACTGTCTGATGGCTCCTAAAAGTATGACTGGCTCCTAAATATTCTTACTGGCTTCTAAATTTTAAACTAATTTGTCGACCCCTGATGTAAGGTGTTTATAAGGGACATTATCACTATAGGGTATGTGTTTTGTTGGGTTATTTTAGTGTTGTTTAGTGTTAGTGTCAAAGTGTTTATTTGTAATATGTTCAACTTTAACATCTAGAAGAAAATGTTTGTATCTGTTTTGGGACTTTCTGGGTTAATTTTAGTGTTTTTTGTCCATGTACAAAAACAATTGATACATTTAAAAAAAAAACTTATGGGGCACTTGATAGTAGGTCAAAAAGTATTGTCCAGAGGTGATCAAGTCCTCTCAGCTGATTAATTAATTTGTGATTTGCAGGCCCTAGGCAAGACAGCTTTTTTGGGCCCTTCAGCTAAGGTTTCTACCTCAGCCATGTTTTCCTGGACACTTATGAGTTACACATGCTGCAGGGTAAGTGGGACTTAAAGGGACAGTCTACCATAGAATTGTTATTGTTTTAAAAGATAGATAATCCCTTTATTACCCATTCCCCAGTTTTGCATAACCAACACAGTTATATTAATACACTTTTACATCTGTGATTACCTTGTATTTAGGAACCTTCTTCCAGCCCCCTGATCACATGACTGTGACTGCTTATTATCTATTGTCTTAAATTTAGCATTGTATTGTGCTAGATCTTAAATAACTTTCTGTGCCTGAACACAGTGTTATCTATATAGCCCACGTGTACTTTCTGTCTTTGTGTTGAAAAGAGATTTAAAAAGCCTGCGATAAGAGGCAGCCCTCAAAGGCTTAGAAATTAGCATATGAGCCTACCTATGTTTAGTTTAAACTAAGAATACTAAGAGAAAAAAGCAAATTTGATTATAAAAGTAAATTAGAAAGTTGATTAAAATTAAAAGTCCTATCTGAATAATGAAAGTTTAATTTATACTAGACTGTCCCTTTAACATGTATTGTGGCTCTGAATGAACATCACATGAATAGTGCTGATGAACAGCACAATACATGTTCCTCCCTGCGCACCCTACTGCAAGTGTCCTTGAAAATATGGCCGAGGTGGCAGCCATACGTATAACCCACCCCTGTTCCAGCATTCAATGTGTCCTATATAAAGAATAACAATATTACAACTCCTGATACAATAAACACTGCTTCATAAACTAAATACAGAAAGTACATTGCACCTTCTCATACCCTCACCCCGGTTGACAGTGAGCGCCCCCCCCCCCCCCCAAAAAAAACAAATGTGGGGGAGCAGGGCAGTACTGATGATTCAATAATAATATCAGCAACATTAAAGGGACATGAAACTCAATTTTTTTCTTTCATGATTTAGAAAGAGCATGCAGTTTTAAACAACATTCTAATTTACTTCTATTATCTAATTTGCTTCATTCTCTTGATATTCTTAACTGAAAAGCATATCTAGATAGGCTCAGTAGCTGCTGATTGGTTGCTGCACATAGATGCCTCGTGTGATTGGCTCTCCCATGTGCATTGCTCTTTCTTCAACAAAGGATATCTAAAAAAATGAAGCAAATTAGATAATAGAAGTAAATTGGAAAGTTGTTTAAAATTGTATTCTCTATCTGAATCATGAAAGAAAAATTTTTTAGTATCCCTTTAACAGCAGATAAAAAGCAGATAATTATAAAACAAAAGACTGCTATCAACACCACAGTTATCTTTGATCAGTAATGAAAAAAATGAAACATTCTTTGAAACTAGAGCCTTTTACAAATGAATTGTTTCTTCCATCTCCAAGAACCTGTATTTGAAATGGATTAATGGATTCTTAAAAATAGATTTAGCAAAAAATGTATCACATTTTTTTGATAACAAAAATAATTAAACAATTCTGGATATCCCCACTTCCTCCTCATTTCTCCCAAGCATCAAATTCTTCAAATGAATTTCCACAGATTGGTAGGTGGGACGAGATTAGCAATATCTACAGTAGCATTTTTTTCATGTGATGTAACATTCCTTGTTATCTTAGAAGAAGAATGTTTCTTTAATGTTTGAAATCTATGAAAACAATTTCAAATTGGATCTTTAACATTTCTTTCATTAACTTTTAGATACATAAGTTAAAGGTACGGAAATTCAAATTTAAACTTGTATTATTAAAGGGATATTAAAGGAACTCTAAACCCAAAAATTTTCTTTCATGATTCAGATAGAGAAAACAAATTTAAACAATATTACAATTTACTTCTATTATTTATTTTGGTTCATTTTTTAGATATCCTTTGTTGAAGAAAAATCAATCCACATGGGTGAGCCAATCACACAAGGCATCTATGTGCAGGAACCAAGCAGCAGCTACTGAGCCTATCTAGATATGCTTTTCAGCAAAGAATATCAAGATAATAAAACAAATTATATAATAGAAGTAAATTAGAAAGTTGTTTAAAATTGTATGCTCTTTTTAAATCATGAAAGAAAAAAATTTGAGTTTCATGTCTCTTTAAAGTCATAATTAGACATTCATGATTTAGACAGAACATACAATTTTAAACAACTTTCCAATTTACTTCTATTTAATTTGCTTCCTTCTCTTGTTATCCTTTGCTGAAAGTTTTATCTAGGTAAGCTCAGGAGCAGCAAAGAACCTAGGTTCTAGCTGATGATTGGTGGCTGCATTTATATACCGATTGTCATTGGCTCACCCATGTGTTCAGTTAGAATCCAGCAGTACATCGCTGCTCCTTCGACAAATGATACAAAGAGAATGAAGCAAATTTGATAATAGAAGTAAACTGGAAAGTTGTTTAAAATTGTATTCTCTATCCTAAATCATGAAAGAAAATGTTGGGTTTAATGTACCTTTAAGACAGAGCATGGGATTTTAAACAACTTTCCACTTCTATGATCTAATTTGCTTTGTTCTTTTGTTACCCTTTGGTGCAGGTAGGTAGGCTCAGGAACAGAAATGCACTGCTGGGAGCTAGCTGCTGATTGGTGTCTGCACATATAAACCTCTTGTCATTGGCTCACCCCATGTGTTCAGCTATTTTACAGTAGTGGAATTGCTGCTTCTTCAACAAAAGATACAAAGAAAATAAAGCAAATTTGATTATAAAAGTAAAGTTGATTAAAATTGTATTTTCTTTATGAATCATGAAAAATGTTGGTTTCATGTCCCTTTAACTGTAGCTGGTATATACATACAAAAAAAAAACATCTTTCACTTTACAGACTTTATTATTATTATTATTGTGTTAGTATAACGGCCCTCTGCTAGAAATAACAGAAGTAACACGCTTTAAGTCAATATTCCGTATTTCGCATGACTAAAGAGTTGACAAGCCAGATGGAAAACAAAACACAGTTTGTGGAGAGAGTTATTAACTGAAGAAAGATTGATGTTGAAGAAATATTTACAATACCACATCTGTAGTCATATATTAAATGAATGTATGCACTGATCAAAGCAATCACTGCGTATCATGCATCTTGGGTCATGTAAACTGCCTTACGCTTAAAGGGATATGAAAACCACATTTGTTCTTTCATGATTCAGATAGAGCATGTGATTTTAATCAACTCTTTAATTTACTCCTATTAAAAATTTGTCTTCATTCTCTTGGTATGCTTTGTTGAATGAACAGCAACGCACACTACTGGTTTCTAACTGAACACATTAGTGAGCCAATGACAATCGGTATATATATATATGCAGCCACCAATCAGCAGTTAGAACCTAGGTTCTTTGCTGCTCATGAGTTTTCCTAGATAAACCTTTCAGCAAAGGATAATAAGAGAAAGAAGCAAATTAAATTAAATAAGTAAAATGGAAAGTTGTTAAAAATTGTATTCTCTATCTGAATCATGAAAGAAAAAAATTGGGTTTCATGTCCCTTTAAAGGGACATAAAACAAAAAAAATGTATGATTCATATGAGCATACAATTTCAGTTTACTCCTATTATCTAATTTGCTTTGTTCTTTTGGTATCCTTTATGGAAAAGCATACCTAGGTAGGTGTAGGAGCTGGGAACTAGCTGCAGATTGGTGGCTGCACAAATATACCTCTTATCAATGTGTTAAGCTAGCTCCCAGTAGTTCACTGTTGCTCCTTCAATAAAGGATACCCATAGAATTAAGCAAAATTGATAATACAAGTAGATAGCAAAGCTGTATAAAATTGTATCATCTATCTGAACCATGAAATAAAACTTGAGTTCCATGTCCCTTTAAATAGACATGAAACCCATAGCCAATTTCAGCAATTAAAGGGACACTCAAGTCAAAATAAACGTTTATGATTCAGAATAGCAGTTTTAAGACACTTTCCAATTTACTTCCATTATCAAATTTGGCACAGTCTTTTTATATTGACACATTCTGGGGAACAAGATCCTACTGAGCATGTGCACTAGTCTGTGATTGGCTAATGTCTGTCACCTGATAAAGGGGGCCAGAAAATGGGAGACAAAATAAATTTGTCAGAAAAAAAATCTACTGTTTATTTGAAATTCAGAGAAAGTGCTATTGCCCTGTCTTTTTATCATGCACTAGTTAATTGTGCAATTCTACTGCACTGAGTGGTCCTTTAAGCACTGAATTGCAAAATAAATAGTTTACAGGCATTTAACACTATCATTTTGTTAGTAGAATTTATAAAGGTTTTCAAACCAAAAGTAGTTCAGGGATGCACCTGTTGAAAAGTCTTTTGGAATCTATATCACTACTCTCCATTGCCTTAGTCCAGTGATTTTTAACCTTTTTTTTGCCGTGGCACACTTTTTTACATTAAAAAATCCTGTGGCACACCACCATCCCAAAATTTTAAAAAAATCACACATTGTAGCCTAATACAGCATTTATATATACACATAAACACACATACTGTATGTATTGTGCTGTTATGCCATGCCTCCTACAAACTACCCCTGCACTGGGAGTAAAAAACAAGCAAAGTTTAAAAAATATGTCACACTGTTGTCAGTCTGCCGTGGCACACCTGAGGATCTCTCACGGCACACTAGTGTGCCACGGCACACTGGTTGAAAAACACTGCCTTAGTCAATTATGGACAGCTGCAAATGAGTTTAAATCACTGTATGCAGTCCCAGGTAAATTTCATCATCCTTAAAGGGACAGTATAAACTAATTTTCATATAACTGCATGTAAGAGACACTACTATAAAGAATAATGTGCACAGATACTGATTTAAAAATCCGGTATAAAACCTTTTAAAAACTTACTTAGAATCTCCCAATTTAGCACTTTTGATGAGGTTAGGCTGGGACACCCACTGAAAGGGGCTGATAGCAGACCCTCCCCTCCTCCCCTGCATATGAAAAGACCCATTATAGAAACAGAAGCAATCTAAAGTATGTATACATCAGTATACATCTAAAACGTCTGGGCTTGGTTAGGAGTCTAAAAATCAACACAATGTTATTAAAAAATAAACAAAAATATAGATTTTTACAAAAACACTCCCAATGGGCTATATAAATGGATCATCTACAAAACCTTTATGCAAAGAAAAATCTAGTGTACAATGTCTCTTTAAAGGATAACATATAGAATAATAAACTAAATATGCATTTTAATAATTTAGAAATAGAAGAATTGTGTTAACTGTCTGTATAATGAAATCATGATATAATACCATGAAAAACATATCAACTGTGTTATTTAATAATGCCAATAAGGGTATTACGGGGTATTTCTATCTAAATTAATAGGACATGAAAGTTATAATGAAACGTTTATGGTTCTTTTTGTATATGAGATAAGCAATTCTAAAAATACATTTCCATGTACTACCATTCTTAACTTTACTTTATTCTCTTGGTATCCTTTGTTAAAAAAGCATACCTAGTTAGGCTTATGAACATCCATACACTAATGGGACTTAACTGGTGATTAGGGATACAAATATTTGCCTCTCCTCATTGACTCACTAAATGTGTTCAGCTAGGCCCCAGTAGTGCACTGCTGCTCTGCAGGGGTTAATCACTTAGGGGCTGATTATCTAAAGCTCTCTGGGCTGGTGAGATTCTATAAGAAAGCTCACAGCCCTTCTATTTCCGTGATGGAATTCAATAAAGCCACTTGTTACCTTGAAAACAGGGTGTCACGCTAAGGGGGCGTATACAGCATTATCGTATGGGAACGAGAAGCAAAAGTGCACAATAAAATCCAAAATTTAAATATCATACGAAACTTATCATTTAACAATCCACACAAAAATTATGAGGAAAAACTTGTATTTTTAAGGTGCTGCCAACAAACAATTATTCACAAAAAAAAACATATTTAATAAAAAATTTAAAATTTGTATGCAAATTATACAGGTAAAAATCATATTAAATATGCACAGTGTAAATCGTAATTTAAGTACAAAAAACATAAAAATATGTACTTATAAATAACAAAATACAAAGCATAATTGTTTTTGTGAAAACCAGGCTGAACATGGGAATTCTAAGGGCACATATGAAATGTTCTCTCAAATCCCAGCGTAGTTCTGAAAAGATTTTCGCACTGCAGATCTCACAGTTTTTTCTTGACAGTTAGAATGTGGCAAGCTTTTATCAAAGTACTCAAAATACTTAAAGGGACAGTCTACCCCAGAATTTTTATTGTTTTAAAAGATAGATAATCCCTTTATTACCCATTTCCCAGTTTTGCATAACCATCACAGTTATAATAATATACTTTTAACCTCTGTGATTATCTTGTATCTAAGCCTCTGCAAACTGCCTTTTTTTTCAGTTCTTTTGACAGACTTGCAGTCTAGCCAATCAGTGCCTGCTCCCAGATATCTTCTCGTGCATGAGCACAGTGTTATCTATATGAAATACGTGAACTAACACCCTCTAGTGGTGAAAAACTGTTAAAATGCAATCTGAAAGAGGTGGGCTTCAAGGTCTAAGAAATTAGCATATGAACCTCATAGGTTAAGCTTTCAACTAAGAATACCAAGAGAACAAAGCGAAGTTGGTGATAAAAGTAAATTGGAAAATTGTTTAAATTACATGCTCTATCTGAATCATGAAAGTTTATTTTGGCCTAGACTGTACCTTTAATACCCAAATAGAAAAACATATACATATGAAAATACTAGTGATTATAAGATGCTATATGCAGAAAGCAGTGTAATGTCATTTATATTCGCTGTAGGATATCATTTTTAACTCCTTAAGGACCAGGCATTTCAGACTATTATTATTACTATTATTATTATTATACCTTATTTATAAAGCGCCAACATATTCTGCAGCGCTGTCCATGGGTACAATTTATTTAAATAAAACAATGGTAAAAACTTGTAAGAGACAAGACAACATTTTACAAGCACATACAGGGGGAATTGAGGGCCCTATTCCCGTGGGAACTTACAATCTAGAAGGATAGGAGGTCGAGAGACAGGAGGTGAGGACTGCAAGAGTGAGAAAGATGTTAATACAGAGTTAAATGAGGGAAAAATTAGGTGAGTGGAATTAATTTATTAGTGAGTTGGGTGGTAGGCTTCTCTGAACAAAAAAGTCTTTAAAAGAAGACAGATTAGGGCAAAGCCTGACAGCACGAGGGAGAGTGTTCCATAGGTTAGGTGCTGCACGACAGAAGTCCTGCAGTCTAGCATGAGAGGAGGTGATAGTCGAAGATGCAAGGAGCAGGTCATTGTTGGATCTTAGTGGGCGGGCTGGAGTATACTTGTTGTTTAGAGAGGATAGGTAGTGGAGTGCGGCATTGGTGAGAGCTCTGTATGTAAGGGTAAGAATTTTGAATTTAATTCTGCTGTGAATGGGGAGCCAATGAAGGGACTCGCAGAGAGGTGCAGCAGATACAGAGCAACGGGAAAGGTGGATTAGCCTTGCAGAGGCATTTCGGATGTATTGAAGAGGGGAGAGGCGGGAGAGAGAAAGGCCAGTAGGTTATTGAAGTAGTCAAGTCGGGAAATAACAAGGGAGTGGTGCTTTGTGGTGTTAGCGCTCTGAAAAGTGTGAATCTTGGAAATATTGCGTAGCCGGTTGCGGCAGGATGAGGAAAATGATTGGATGTGGGGAATGATGGATAGATTTGAGTCAAGTCTAACTCCCAGGTAGCGGACTAGGGAAGATGGTGATGCCGTCGACAGGGATAGAAAAGTCAGAAGAACTTCCCCAAAAGACCAGAGCATTTTTAGCATTTTTGCCATAACTGCATTTAAACAAATATACCTATCAAAACTATTTTTTTTTAGAAGACAACCCAAAGTATTGATCTAGGCCCATTTTGGTATATTTCATGTCTCGATTTCACGGCCAAATGCGATCAAATAAAAAAAAATTGTTAACTTTGTCACAAACTTTAGGTTTCTCACTGAAATTATTTACAAACAGCTTGTGCTATTATGGCACAAATGGTTGTAAAAGCATCTCTGGGATCCCCTTAGTTCAGAAATAGCAGACATATATAGCTTTACCATTGCTTTTTAGGTAATTAAAAGGATGCTAAATGCAGCTGCTCACCACACTTTTATTATTCCCAGCAACAAAAGTTAATCAGGTAGCTTGTAAGGTTAATTTTAGCTTTAGTGTAGAGATTACCGTACCACCTTACACTTCCCACCCCCTGATCCCTATCTGATCCCTCACAAACAGCTCTCTTCACTCCCCCACCCCCCAATGTTCACCCCATCTTAGGTACTGGTAGAAAGTCTGCTAGTATGAAAATATAAGTCTCTTTTTTTTGTAATAAAATATATATTTTTAAATGTTTCTATTTTCTGCAGTGTAGGATCCCCCCTTACCCCCCAACCTCCCTGATACTCCCCCAAACAGCTCTTTAAACCTTCCCCCTCTAAACTGATTTCTGCCATCTTAGGTACTGGCAGCTGTCTGCCAATACCCAGTGTGCTATAATTTTATTTTATTTTTATTAAAAGAAGCAAAAAACATTTTTTTCTGTAGTGTAGCTGCCCCCTCCCTCATTTACTCCCTCCCCCTCCAAGATAATATCCTTACCCTCTAATCCCCCCTCCACCATAAAATCCACCTACTTCTCCCTCCTCCCCCTCACTGCCGCTGTCAGATTTATTTTTTCTGTATTGTAGCGATCCCATCCGCTCCCGTCCCCCTCCAGCAATGGGCCGTCCACCTGCCTCCTTCCTAACCCTCCCACACCACCAATATATATAAATTAGCTGATTATGTGTTTTGAAGCCACAACCTAATAAAATGGGCTGAGCTTGTAGGTATAATCATATCTTATTACTTTATCACGTTGTGTACATATACATGCTTCTTTATCTTATATCTGTCTATAAACCAATCACCAATACTTGGAGAGACAAATTAACATTTTATTACCTTATCTCTTCTATAACCCATTGGCAGTGCAATTTCTTCTGCTGGCTGTGTTTACACAGCTTGGCCTTGAGGCCAAAAACTTTAAGGATGGGTGGGGGTACCATAGGCTAAATAACTATTTCAAATGCCAATATAAGGGTAATGGAAATACTTGTAGACAATTTAATACACTCCAGCAGGTGAAGTGAATCATTGGGATCAAATTAAAGGGGAGAACATTTTTGAGTAAACTGTCCCTTTAAACTATATTAGGTAAAATAAGGTCAGGCAGACAGATATGTACCAATGCAATGTTATGATTTAGGGCTATGGGTGTGTCCAACAGGTTTGAAAAGCAGTTAAAACCAGTTAACAATGGCACGATAGCCCCAGCAACTATGCAACAAAAGTAATATTCTCAAACAGATTTTATTTATTTTAAAGCATTACTTTAGACCTTTAGAAAATACAATCTGTATGACAGTTTGGTCTTTTGGACTAATATGACTACTACATACTGAATAAACACGATTGTATGTTGTCAAACACTCATATTTCACCTTTGAAGGATTTCGCCTAAAATAATGCACGAGGTTATTTTTTTTTATAGCTATAACAACTTGAGACATGAAATACAGAACCTGCAACTCAATAACATTACCAATTCAAAGTTTTAAAAGTTATTCTTAAAGGGACACTGAACCCAATTTTTTTCTTTCGTGATTCAGATAGAACATGAAATTTTAAGCAACTTTCTAATTTACTCCTATTATCAAATTTTCTTTATTCTAAGTTTAGATGCCGGCCCATTTTTGGTGAACAACCTGGGTTGTCCTTGCTGATTGGTGGATAAATTTATCCACCAATAAAAAGTGCTGTCCAGACCTCTGAACCAAGAAAAAAGTTTAGATGCCTTCTTTTTCAAATAAAGATAGCAAGAGAATGAAGAAAAATTGATAATAGGAGTAAATTAGAAAGTTGCTTAAAATTGCATGCTCAATCTGAATCCCGAAAGAAAAAATTTAGGTTCAGTGTCCCTTTAACCAGAAGTAAAAATTATTTCTGGTTTCTGTTCAGACTGTGGAAGATTGTGAGAGCTGTGGACTATAGTGTGTGTGATGCATTCTTCGTCTTCAACAATTCTATGTAATGCCAGCCACCTTTCATGAGGACAGCTAGTATCCAATGAAGCTTAAAAAACACATAACTTAGGGCCCCTTAAAGTGAAGGCCAATTTTGACAAATTAGTACCCGGTTCTTAATAATCCTATTAAAAAAAGGGCATTTTAATTCATCAAAATTGACATTTCAAACGTTTTCTTCAAAAACTTACCTTTTAATCCTAAAAGCTGCTCCATCGATTCCCCTCGCCATCGGAAGCCTCTGCTTACGTCAGAAATGACGAATCCGGCTTCCTCCAATCACGGCGTTCCCCTCGGGGGATCATGGCCTGAGGGAATGCCGTGATTGGATGAAGCTGGATTTGTCATTTTGGACCCGCGAAGAGGACTTGCGACGGGCGGAAGAAGCGCTGCAGCGGCTCTCAGGATTAAAAGGTGCGTTTTTGAACGAAAACGCTTGAAATGTCAATTTTGATGAATTAAAGTGCCCTTGTTTTTAAAAGGATTATTAAAAACTGGGCACTAATTCATCAAAATTGACCTTCACTTTAATTATTATTATTATTATTATTATTCTTTATTTATAAAGCGCCAACAGATTCCGCAGCGCTGCCCATGGGTACAAGGATAAAAGTACAACGGACCAACAATACAATAAAAGACAAAATTTTACAGACAAATACAGGGGGAATTAAGGGCCCTATTCCCGTGGGAACTTACAATCTAGCATTCACCAGAGCAGACATGAAAAACCACACTGACACCTTACAACAGCCCCTGTAAGAAAAGGGAGGTCCTTGCGATTTGAACGATGCCTCCATAGAAAGTATAAGGCTCACAGAAAAAAGAAACTGCAATGGAGAAAGATCTACAAAAAAATGATGAGAGCATCGCTCAAAAAAGAGGCAAGGAGTTAATACACATGAAATCAAATATGGAAATATAAACTTATTATCCTCTATGAAAAAGATCATACATATAAAACAAGACTTCTTAGGCTGTGTATCCTTGGACGTGGAGTAATTTTATGTTCTGCTGGCACTGAGCTTGGAACTTGGGCACATGTATAACCAAATTAGAATTGTGGCCACATCCTTTATTAGTGTTTTTTTTTTAATATTAGTTTGTATTTATGGAACTATCTGTGTGTTATTACTTATGGAAAAATATGTATTATAAACTTTTTCATATGTATGGTCTTTCCCATAGAGGATAATTAGGGCTCCATGTACTAAGCAGTCAGCGAGCTACCCGCAACAAATCTCGCGTCAAAACTCGCAAACTGATATGTACAAAGTCGTCAACTATGTTCAAACTCGCATCTTTAAAATTGCGAGCGTACTTATCCGCCAAACCTCGCTACCTCTCCATTTTTCACTGTAATTAGACACATTTGACCACCAACTCGCCAAAAACGAATGTACTAAAAAATCTATTTGTCCGCTCGCTACAATTTCCGCTCCCACCTCATTATTTTTGCCTCGCCACCTTTTAGGTGGCGGGCAAGGTACAAAACAATAGGAAAGTCAATCTAGACGCCAGTCTAGACATATATAAAAGGCAGTAATATCAGCATTGTACAGCATAACTGGCGTCTAATTTGTCTCTCATTTCCATGTACATAAATTGCGCCAAATTTGTCGACTGTAATTAAAGAGTAATCTATATTTTAAATTTGTATTGTATAGTTGTCAATCTTTATAATTATTTTTATATTAATATTTATATATTATCAGATCCAGATGAAGCCATATCCAAATTGTAAATAAATATTACAAAAATAACGCTTTGTTATCACTCTTCAAAATTTTTTGAACAATAATAAAGTTGTTTAGATAAGTTGAACTTTTATAGGAGCAAAATTCTATTCCCGCGACTACTATGATGTTCGTGACACCTTGCATGTCACGTGTTAATAATTGGCCAGACAATTCAACTGAAAGTTAAGTACATCAGCTTAGTCGCGGCGAGCGAGGCGTCAAATTTATCAATAATCCGCCACTGCTCGCGGCGGGCTAGACTTGTCTATTTATTGGGGGATTATTAGTACATAGTGACAGCGGACACCATTTCGCCCGCGGCGAGTAACGGCGAGTTTATCCGCGTCTAAAATGACGGATGAATTGACGGCTTAGTACATGGAGCCCTTAGTTTATATTTCCATATTGGATTTGACATGTATTAACTACTTAAATATTTTTTAGCACTGCTCTAATTTGTTGTAGAACTCTTTCCATTTGGATCATCTTTAAGAAAGTCACAGTATTATGAGAATAAGCTATTTGGGCTATCTCTGTATATTTGGGAAGAGTAATCTCCTTTTTGTCTGAAAATTCAAATGGAGACACCAAAGTTAGCAGAGAGCAGGGGCTGGACTTTAAAAGAAAATAATTACTACAACAAATAAAATCTGATTACCCTGTTTTCAGCATATATTATTTTACATTTGCCTCTATTTTAGTATAAACTGACCTTTAGAAAATTCCACCTGTGGGTTCATAGTACAGGTGAGATGTCTTACAGAATCTAGCAGAGACTTTTAAATAATCAGGCCCTTATTTTTGTTAGCAAAAAATCACAGATAACAGTTGAAACCCAAAAAAAATATTTAATGATTCAAATAGAAAATACAAGTTTAAACAATTTTCCAATTTACTTTTATTATCTAATTATGCTTCATTCTTTAGATATACTTTATTGAAGACATAGCAATGCACGTAGATGAGCCAATAACACAAGGCATCTATGTCCAGCCACCAATCATCAGCTACTGAGCCTATCTAGATATGCTTTTCAACAAAGGATATCAAGAGAATGAAGCACATTTAAATAATATGAGTAAATTGGAAACTTGTTTCAAATTAGATGCTCTTTCTAAAGCAGGAAAGAAAAAATGTGGGCTTCATGTCCCTTTAAGACAAGTTCCTTTTCAAATTAAAGGGACGCGAAACTCAAAATTAAACATCCATGATTCAGATATAACATGCTATTTTAAACAATTTTCCAATGTACTTCTATAATCAAATTTGCCTTGTTCTGCTTGTATCTTATGTTGAAAAGCGTACCTAGGTAGGCTCATGAGCAGAAGTACACTATCAGTAGTGCCTCTTGTAATTGACTAACCAGATGTATTCAGCTAGCTTGCCCCCAGTAGTTCACTGTCACTTCTGAGCCTACCTATGTTTTCTCTTTAACAAAGGATACCAAGAAAACAAAGCAAATTTGATAATAGAACAGAACTGGAAAGTTGTTTAAAATTTCCTGTACATCTGAATTATAATTATATTATTTTCTGCCATGTTGTACTTCAGACACCTACCTAGGTATCTCTTCAACAAAGAATATCATGGGAACAATGCAAATTTGATAATTGAAGTAAAATGGTAAAATTGATTTTAAAATGTTTTATCAATCAGGATTTCTATAAGAGTTGGCAACTATTTTTATCATCCAAATTTAATTTGATTTAATTATATTAATTAGTGAACTGTATTTTGAGGTCTGGTTAATTCATAGTTTTGTGTACAGGCAAGAAGAAAACTAATAAGAGCATCCTTGCTGGCTATTATTTTTATTTGAACTAGGGACAGATTTTTTAAGCTATTAAAAAAACCTCATGTTGATAAAGGAAATTTAGATGTTTGAGAATTAAAAAAGCTATGTTAAGAATAAAAAATTAATTATTTTATTTGGGTGGATGGTTTAAGAACAAACCAATCTAGCAGGGGGTGTCAATCAACCCGATCGTATGAGCTTGGGCAAATTGATGTCCGCAGCATCAGAGGAGACCGCTGCTTCTTAACTCCTGTCTCCGACAGGCATTTAGGGCCATTCGGCCCTTAATAAATCGGCCCCTTGGTGTCCATGTATTTCTTTATTATACATATATTCTTATATTACAACATTCTAGTCAAGTTTAATCAACTTGAAGACTGAATTCTGTCTATATTACAGTAGAAATTAACATCAATTTAAACTCCATAAAATATGGACAATAGGTTTGACCACAATCCTTTAGAAAAAGTATCTAATTATTATTATACTTTATTTATAAAGCGCCAACAAATTCTGCAGCGCTGTCCAGGGGTACAAAAGATAAACGTACAACAACAAACAATGGCCCAGATTACGAGTTTTGCGTTAGAGGCTGTGCAGTGCTAACGAGCAGTTTTGTCTCACCGCTCACTTACCTGCAGCGCTGGTATTATGAGTTTTTACAAACCCGTCGTTAAAAGACTAGAAGTGAGCATTGAGCAAAATTTTGCTCATTACCGCACTCCAATACCAGCGCTGCTTAAGTCAGCGGTGAGCTGGTGTAACGTGCTCGTGCACGATTTCCCCATAGGAATCAACGGGGAAAGCCGGCTGAAAAAAAGTCTAACACCTGCAAAAAAAGCAGCGTAAAACTCCTTAACGCAGCCCCATTGATTCCTATGGGGAAATACATTTTATGTCTACACCTAACACCCTAACATGAACCCCGACTCTAAACACCCCTAATCTTACACTTATTAACCCCTAATCTGCTGCCCCCGACATCGCCAACACCTACATTAAAATTATTAACCCCTAATCTGCCACTCCGGACACCGCCGCCACCTACATTATACTTATGAACCCCTAATCTAATTAACTCTAATTAAAAGAAATCGAAATAAATATTCCTATCATTAACTAAATTATTCCTATTTAAAACTAAATACCTGTAAAATAAACCCTAAGCTAGCTACAATATAACTAATAGTTACATTGTACCTAGCTTAGGGTTTATTTTTATTTTACAGGCAAGTTTGTATTTATATTAACTAGGTAGAATAGTTATTAAATAGTTATTAACTATTTAATAACTACCTAGCTAAAATAAATACAAAAGTACCTGTAAAATAAAACCTAACCTAAGTTACAATTACACCTAACACTACACTATAATTAAATTAATTCCCTAAATTAAATACAATTAAATAAAATTAAATAAAATTAGCTAAAGTACAAACCCCCCCCACTAAATTACAGAAAATAATAAACAAATTACAAGATTTTTAAACTAATTACACCTAACCTAATCCCCCTAACAAAATAAAAAAGCCCCCCAAAATAAAAAAAGCCCTACCCTACACTAAATTACAAATAGCCCTTAAAAGGGCCTTTTGCGGAGCATTGCCCCAAAGTAATCAGCTCTTTTACCTGTAAAAAAATTACAAATCCCCCCAACATCAAAACCCACCACCCACACAACCAACCCTACTCTAAAACCCACCCAATACCCCATTAAAAAAAACTAACACTAACCCCTTGAAGATCACCTTACCGGGAGAAGTCTTCATCCAACCGGGCCGAAGTCCTCAACGAAGCCGGGAGAAGTCTTCATCCAAGCCGGGCGAAGTGGTCCTCCAGACGGGCAGAAGTCTTCATCCAGACGGTATTTTCTATCTTCATCCATCTGGCACAGAGCGGGTCCATCTTCAAGACATCCAACGCAGAGCATCCTCTTCATCCGACGGCTAACACTGAATGAAGGTTCCTTTAAATGAGGTCATCCAATATGGCGTCCCTTCAATTCCGATTGGCTGATAGAATTCTATCAGCCAATCGGAATTAAGGTAGAATAAATCCTATTGGCTGAGCTGGCATTCTATTGGCTAATTGGAACAGCCAATAGAATGCCAGCTCAATCCTATTGGCTAATTGGATCAGCCAATAGGATTGAAGTTCAATCCTATTGGCTGATTGCATCAGCCAATAGGATTTTTTTCTACCTTAATTCCGATTGGCTGATAGAATTCTATAAGCCAATCGGAATTGAAGGGACGCCATCTTGGATGACGTCATTTAAAGGAACCTTCATTCAGTGTTAGCCGTCGGATGAAGAGGATGCCGTCTGGATGAAGGCTTCTGCCCGTCTGGAGGACCACTTCGTCCGGCTTGGATGAAGACTTCTCCCGGCTTCATTGAGGACTTCGGCCCGGTTGGATGAAGACTTCTCCCGGTAAGATGATCTTCAAGGGGTTAGTGTTAGTTTTTTTAAAGGGGTATTGGGTGGGTTTTAGAGTAGGGTTGGTTGTGTGGGTGGTGGGTTTTAATGTTGGGGGGGAATTTGTAATTTTTTTTTAAAGGTAAAAGAGCTGATTACTTTGGGGCAATGCCCCGCAAAAGGCCCTTTTAAGGGTTATTTGTAATTTAGTGTAGGGTAGGGCTTTTTTTTATTTTGGGGGGCTTTTTTATTTTGTTAGTGGGATTAGATTAGGTGTAATTAGTTTAAAAATCTTGTAATTTGTTTATTATTTTCTGTAATTTAGTGTTTGTTTATTTTTTGTACTTTAGCTAATCTTATTTAATTGTATTTATTTGTATTTAATTTAGGGAACTAATTTAATTATAGTGTAGTGTTGGTGTTAGTGTAACTTAGGTTAGGTTTTATTTTACATGTCAATTTGTATTTATTTTAGCTAGGTAGTTATTAAATAGTTATTAGTTAATAGCTATTTAATAACTATTCTACCTAGTTAAAATAAATACAAACTTGCCTGTAAAATAAAAATAAACCCTAAGATAGATACAATGTAACTATTAGTTATATTGTAGCTAGCTTAGGGTTTATTTTATAGGTAAGTATTTAGTTTCAAATAGGAATAATTTAGTTAATGATAGTAATTTTTATTTAGATTTCTTTTAGTTATATTTAAGTTAGGGGGGGTTAGGGTTAGGGTTAGACTTAGATTTAGGGGTTAATAACTTTAGTATAGTGGCAACGACGTTGGGGGCGGCAGATTAAGGGTTAATAAATGTAGGTAGGTGTCGGCGATGTTAGGGACAGCAGATTAGGGGTTAATAATATTTAACTAATGTTTGTGAGGCGGGAGTGCGCCGTTTTGGGGGTTAATATATTTATTATAGTGGCAGTAATGTCCGGTTCGGCAGATTAGGGGTTACAAAATTTTTTTTGTGTTTGCGATGCGGGAGGGCCTCGGTTTAGGGGTTAATAGGTAGTTTATGGGTGTTAGTGTACTTTTTAGCACTTTAGTTAAGAGTTTTATGCTACGGCGTTGTAGTGTCAAACTCTTAACTACTGACTTTAAAATGTGTTACCAGTCTTGACAGGAGAGGGTCTACCGCTCACTTTTTGGCAGACTCGTAATACCGGCGCTATGCAAGTCCCATTGAAAAAGAGGATATGCAATTTAAGTAAGTGGATTTGCGGTATTTCCAAGTCTGGTCAAAAAAGTAAGCGGTGAGCCTGTACCTTCAAGACTCGTAATACCAGCGGGCGTTAAAAAGCAGCGTTAGGACCGGCTAACGCTGTTTTTTAAGCCTAACGCAAAACTCTTAATCTAGCCGAATGATTTTAATAGACAGAACAAAATCTATCAAACAATTACAGGAGGATTTGAGGGCCATATTCCCATGGGGACTTACAATCTAGAAAATTGATTTTCTACAGAACATCCCCATTATGATTGTCTATGGGGAACTTGGTGCTAAATCATTTGGAAAGTTTTTCTAAAGGATCGTAATTCACCACAATGTTTGATATCAACAAACGTCTCGGTTTATGAAACTGTGAGGCAGGATAATTGTGAGAACCAATGAACATTCAAGCATACCGGAATCCAACATCATTTTTTTTTAAGAAGAGATAAAACGTTTAAATCCTTATTAAAAAAAAAATTCCTAAATTGAAACCAAAGCCTGGTAGATATATATAAGACATGCCTCTTGTGTGAAACACCTAAATGTTATTGTTTGTCAAATAGGCGTGTTGCCATGCTGTTTTTCAATGTATGTTTATGTTTGAACTTTTTACCTCAATAAAAATTATTAAAAAAAAAAAAAAAAAATTCCAAATTCCCATTATCCAATTTATTAGCATTCGTGTGCAAAACACTGGATGGCAACTAGGGTTTTTTTTTTCTTTGCTTGACAGCCTATTAAAGAATCATAGTGTGAATTTATTCAACTACTCAATTTAGTAAACAATATAATAAAAGGGACACTTTACTGTTAAATGTGTTCACCCTTAATGTGTTCCAAATTACTTGTTATACTTACTACAGACCATTAAATGTATGGGGAATTGATCCTTCATGTTTGATTTTATATTTGAAATAGCTGGTTGTGCTCATTAAAAACCATCAAATATTGTTCTCACGATTATGCCTATTTTAATGGGAATACTCTGCACAAAGAGCAGACCTGCTCATGCTATCTCTTTCTGAACACACAGTCTAGTAGTTAGGTATTGAAATGCTAATTAAGGATGATTGCATTAACGTTTAAGGGTCTCTTACAAGGATACTAAGCAAGCAAGAAGGCATGAATTACAGTTTGAAAGAAGTAAAAATCCTGTTAAAAGTTATTAGTGTTTTGCATAGAAACTCATATCCGCCATTTTGTGAAATGAATATAGTTTAAAAAGAATCCTTGTGAAAGCTGTCAAACACCAATAAAGTTTATAAAAACAGTGCACAGTCTGGCCACCCAGATAGCCTAAAAGATGCATTTAGATAGGTTAGCAGTGGTGCGGATGGAAACAGATTACAATAGTTAGCAAAGAAAGCTGTGGGGCCTGATCCGATATGCAGCGTCGCCCATAAATGCCGGCGACGCTGAATTTTGCGCTGGTTTGGTATCCTATATACGGCGCAACCTAGAAGTTATGCCCGTATATTTCTGCCGTCGCCCGTAGTTTTTTGGGCCATAGGCAGGTATACCAAACCAGCACAGTTTGGTATCCAATATACAGCGTAAGGACTTACGTGGCGAAAATGGAGAAATCTTACTCCATTTTCACCTCGGCACAAAAAGCAGCCGTAGTAAGCCTTACGCTGTCTATTGGAGCCCCGTAACTCCCTAAACTAGCTACAAAATAAACCTAACACCTAACGCATGTGCAATGTCTATCTAGCTGTCACCCGCGATCTGCTAAATAAAACCTAACACATGCGCAATCCCTAATAAAGTTATCAACCCTTAAAACGCCGCTACCGGACCCCGCCGCCACCTACAATAAAAGTATAACCCCCTAATGTGAGCTCCTACCCCGCCGCCAACTACATTAAACTACCCTCTAAAGTGAGCCCCTTACACCGCCGCCATCTATTTTAAAATTATTAACCCCTAATTTAATCCCCCTACACCGCCGCCAGCTATATTAAATTAATTAACCCCTATTCTAATCCCCCTACCCCGCCGCCACCTATAAATTATTTAACCCCTAAATTACTAAACTATCCCTACCACTAAACCTAAGTCTAACCCTACAAATAGCCCTGAAAAGGGCTTTTTTTGCGTGACATTACCCCAAAGTAAACTGCTCTATTGCCAGCCCTTAAAAGGGCTTTTTGCGGGGCATGCCCCAAAGAATTCAGCTCTTTTACCAGCCCATAAAAGGGCTTTTGGTGGGGCTTTGTCACAAAGTAAACTGCTCTTTTGCATCTAATCTAATCCCCCTACACCGCCGCCACCTATAATAAATGTATTAACCCCTAATCTAATCCCCCTACACCGCCGCCACCTATATTAAACACATTAACCCCTAATCTAATCCCCCTACACCGCCGCCAGCTATATTAACCCTAATTATATTAGGGTTAATATAGTTATTATATTATATATATTAACTATATTAACCCTAATTATATTAGGGTTAATATAGTTAATATCGTTATTATATTATATATATATATATATATATATATATATTTATATATTAAGTATAATAACCCTATCTAACTCTTACATCCCTAACTAAACTCTTATTAAAATAAATCTAATATTAATATTATTAATTAAAATATTCCTATTTAAATCTAAATACTTACCTATAAAATAAACCCTAAGATAGCTACAATGTAATTAATAATTACATTGTAGCTATTTTAGGGTTTATATTTATTTTACAGGTAACTTGGTATTTATTTTAACTAGGTACAATAGCTATTAAATAGTTAATAACTATTTAATAGCTACCTAGTTAAAATAATTACAAATTTACCTGTAAAATAAATCCTAACCTAAGTTACAAATACACCTACACTATCAATAAATTAAATAAACTACAAATATCTAACTAAAATACAATTAAATAAACTAAACTAAATTACAAAAAAAACAAACACTAAATTACAAAAAATAAAAAAAAAGATTACAAGATTTTTAAGCTAATTACACCTATTCTAAGCCCCCTAATAAAATAATAAAGCCCCCCAAAATAAAAAAATTTCCCTGCCCTATTCTAAATTTAAAAAGTTAGCTCTTTTACCTTACCAGCCCTTAAAAGGGCCTTTTGCGGGGCATGCCCCAAAGAAAACTACTCTTTTGCCTGAAAAAAACCCCCACAATACCACCCCCCAACATTACAACCCACCCCCCACATACCCCTAATCTAACCCAAACCGCCCTTAAATAAACCTAACACTACCCCCCTGAAGATCTCCCTACCTTGTATTCACCCCGCCGGGCAGAACTCCTCATCCGATCCGGGCGATGTCTTCAAGCAAGCTGCAGTGAAGTCTTCTTCCATCCGGTGATGTCTTCAAGCAAAGCGGCATCTTCAATCTTCTTTCTTCGCTCCTCCGCCGCGGAGCATCCATCCGGCACGACGACTTCCCGACGAATGAGGTTCCTTTAAATGACGTCATCCAAGATGGCGTCCGTCGAATTCCGATTGGCATTGTAGTTGTACATGATATTTGCTGTGCATATACCATACTAATCATATTATTAAAATGTGTGAAGAAAATGCCTTGATAAATTATTGTGGATGTCCTTGCAGGCTGCCCCTAACTCCGTGCTGTTTTCTTTTAGTTTTGTGCTTCTTTTAATAGATGCACCCTCAACATTTTTTCTTTTTGTTAAAAATTGCAGCAAAGTTTTAAATACACCTAAGAGGCTATTATGCTGAGGGAAGAAGGGCACACAGCAACTCATGAACAAGCTTTGCATGGAGGTAAAGGCGCAGGTGGCGGCCTTCTCGTGGGATGGACCATTTGCTCCAAACACTTTAATTAATTTAATTTAATCTTCTATAGTTTTATAAACTCAGACAAATCGTTTCCTATATAGTTTTTTTCCCCAGGCTATTAAAATAGCAAACAGGAATACCTCTTATTTAACTTTGGTACCATAAATTGCACTTTAGTCACTCTTTGCTAATATATTTGATGATTAGATTTTTACACTACTGATTGTAATTGTTTGTTCATTGTCACCCGATACCTTTTGCACCATGAAGAATTCCTTATTTTTCTTGCATATACTTGGTAAATAAATTATTCTATTCTATTTAATACTCCCAAATAAACATAACACACAAGAATAATGTTATAATACTCCCCACACAGCTGCAGAACATTCATTCATTCAAACTATATGTACACAACTTGTATCATTTTAAGTAGCTATCATAGTGTGAATATATTTTTTTTTAGCTTTATTTTAGATTATTATTTTTCTTCAAATATATTTTTTTTTTAATTGAATCGCAACAAATACAAAGCAAGGAGAGAAAAGGATACTAACACCTAGGAATCCATATTCCCCTAGGGGGCACTGATATTCAAACATTAAAATGAATTAAACAAAATAAAAGGCCTGATGAAACGGATAGTAAAGCCGAGAAACGCGTTGTATGTCAAGGGGCATTAATATCATTTTTTCCCCTGTATTTTTGCACTTGTTATAGTATTATTACACTTGTTTTTTGTCTACAAGAGAGAAAAGGAAGTGCAATTCAATTATTTTTTTTATTTATTTATCTTTATAATATTTTTATTTATTGAGGGATAAGCTTACATAGTATAGCATAATAAAATAAGTCACATATAGTATCAGAAAACTTTGCAAACAATAGGACAACCTCTTAAAGGTACAAACACAAAGAACATACCTTTGCCTGAGTTATTGTGGACTTCAAATATTGAACCTCTTTTTCTATAGTTATAAAACAATGATAGATTTGTTTTCATATATTACATATGAAGATTTTTCTTTTTAAAGGGACACTCAAGTCTAAATGAAACTTTCATTATTCAGATAGAACATGCAGTTTTATGATACTTTACAATTTACTTCCAGTATCAAATTATGCACATTCGTTCTATACACACACTTTCTAAGTCAAAAACTACTACTGACTGTATGCAAGAGTTGACATGTATACATACATATATGAGTCTGTGATTTGCTGATAGCTATCACATGATACAGGAGGCCGGCAAAAAGTACATTATGAAAATTGTCAGAAAAAAATATACTGCTTATTTAAAGTTCCTAGTACGTACTATTTGCCTTTTTACAATGCAGTTGTTGATTATGCTATTATACTGTATTTAATTGTCTTTTAAACATTATCATTTCATTAAAAAAGAGGGGGGAAAAATAAGAAAAACACTTCAATATAAAAAAATTAATAAACAACATTTCATATCCGAAATATACTATAGCTTATGGAGCTGATTTATCAAAGACTGCTGCTACATAACTTGTCCGCCAGCTCTGAGGTGGCTGACGGAAATCAACCCGATCGAATACGATCGGGTTGATTGACACCCCCTGCTAGCGGTCGATTGGCCGCAAATCTGCAGGGGGGCGGCATTGCACCAGCAGTTCACAAGAACTGCTTGTGTAATGATAAATGCCGACATCGTATCATGTCCGCTTGCACATTAATAAATATACCCCTATGTGGTCAATTTATCAAGTGCCGGGTGGACATAATTTGCTGTAGTCAATCATGTCCGCCCGACATCGCTAAATGCTGGCAGCATACACTGTCGGCATTTAACATTGCACAAGCATTTCACAATGCACATTCACAATGCACATTCGTATTGGACCTAAAAGGTCGCGGCCAAGTTAAGGAGCAGCGGTCTGATGATGTTTCTGGCAAGCTGGAAACTTTGGGCGTAAAAATCAGCATTTGCTGCTTGTTAAATCTACCCGTAAATCTGTTGTCAAATTTTGATTAACTCAAAACATCTATTCCATATTACAAGATAGCAAAAAAAAAAAAAGAGGAGACTGATCATGGGTGGGTTAAAGGAAGAAAGAGGGGGAAGGAGAAAAAAAATAAAACCTCACTTATACAGAAGGGGGATTATTTTTGTTATACTGAAATAGTGAAAGGAGTAAAGATTAGTATAAAAATCCAAACAAAAGTAAAATATTTGATTAATTTTAGAAATGTTTTTGTAATTTCAGAAATTAATATTCAGACCATATTGGCCAGATTACAAGTGGAGCGCTAAATATCGCTTTCATGAAAGCGATATTAGCACTCCACTGAGTAGTACCAGCACACTCTTATGTGCGCTGGTATTACAAGTTGACAGAAATTAATATTCATTTCTGAAATCACATATACATTTCTAAAGTTAATCAAATATTTTACTTATTTTTTGCACTAAGGAGTTATATGTATGGATTTTTTGCTGGGAAGTATTGCGCTCACGAGAGTGCGCTGCCATAGGCTCTATGGGGGAGCTTCATTCTCATGCCGTCAGACCCGGCATGAGAACCTCGCACAGCGAAGGGGTAAATAGCGCAGTGATGGCAGCAAAATGTAAATATATATGTATATGATTATATACATATATATTTATGTGTTAACATGTCTATATACAAATATTAACACATAAATATATATGTATATAAACATATACATATACAGTATATTTACTGGGAACACACAGTTCCCATCTGACCGCAATGTAAAGGCACTTTTCAGTGGCATTTTTTTTTTCTAACAACCAAAGCCGCTGATTTTAGCCCCCAAAAACTACTTAGTGCAGTTTTCTTTTTTGTCTTTAAAAACTAACACTTGATTTTGGGGGCAGTTGGGGCACATTTATAAAATTAACCAGAGATCTGATCTATGGTTAATTTTATAAGCATTAATTGTTACCATGAGCACAAAATAGCAATAACCAGCCACTTGTAATGACTGGTTATTTATTTTGCTCCTGCAAACCGGCAAATTTGCCGTTTGCGGAAGCGCAAGAAATTAGCCCCTCCACTTGTAATCTAGCCCTATATATGTGTTTAACATGCTTATAATACAGAATAAGTAAGCTACAAATACTAACTGATAATTGTAAATCATTTGTTTACTATGTAAGGGTTGAAAGTTCCAACAAATTCTTAAGACCAAGCCTCATATTAACAGCTGTTGATGATTTGACCATTGATCATATAATGAATGCTCTGCAGCTGTGCGGGCGGTATAATCACATTATTCTTGTGTTATGTTTATTTGGGAGTATTAAATAGAATAGAATCATTTATTCGTCAAGTATATATAAAAAAAATATACAAGGAATTCTTCATGTTGCAAAGGTATCGGGTGACAATGAACAAACAAAACCAATCAGCAGTGTAAAAAATCTAATCGTCAAATATATCTCAAAGAGTGACTAAAGTGTAATTTATCGTACCAAAAGTAAAATGAGAGAAGTATTCCTGTTTGCTATTTTAATAGCCTGGGGATTAAACTATTCAGAAAATGATTTGCCTGAGTTTATAAAACTCTTAAGTCTTGGCCTACGATAAAACGATAGACAATTAAAAAAAAAATGGCCAGGGTGAGAGGAATCAGATAAAAAATTTCAGACTGAATTATTTATCCTTGAAAAGTAAATGTCCTTAAGAGAAATAAGTTGGCACCAAATTATTTTTTTCCGCAGATCTCAGAATTCGGTGTAGTTTCTCCTTTAATGATAATGTAGCAGAGCTATACCAGATTAAAATAGAGGATGATAGAACTGATTTGATGATGGCTGAATAACAGTTTTATGTGAGTTTAAGCCATATAGGGCTAGATTATGTCCCAGTACATAAGACATATGTGGGTCACCATTCCATTCAGTGTTTGCTTGGTGATGATGTTATTCTATAGAAACGTTATGTGTTTCATAGATGTGCTACAGTTTAGTTTCTGTTAGTAACAGAACATACTAATTACATGTACCCTAATAGTACTTAATCATACCTAATTACATGTTCCTTTTTATCTTCCTTTCAATAGAACATGCTAATTATATGTACATTATTATATACAGTTTAGATCTGTATTGAATTGATTGAACATGCTGGTTACTTATACCTTAAAGGATTACTAAACCCAAATTTTTTTTCTTTCGGGATTCGGATAGAGCATGCGATTTTAAGCAACTTTCTAATTTACTCCTATTATCAATTTTTCTTCGTTCTCTTGCTATCGTTATTTGAAAAACAAGAATGTAAGCCTAGGAGCCGGCGCAATTTGTTTCAGCACTGAAGCTGTGATTACTGATTGGTGGCTAATTGTACACACCAATTAACAATCGCTATCCAGTGTGCTGAACCAAAACTGGGCTGAGTCCTTAGCTTAGATGTCTATTTTTTCAAATAAAGATAGCAAGAGAACGAAGAAAAATTGATAATAGGAGTACATTAGAAAGTTGCTTAAAATTGCATGTTCTATCTGAATCAGTAAAGAAAGAAATTGGGTTTAGTATCCCTTTAATTACTAATGCTCTTTATTGTATGCCCTGAAGATTCTGAATACTCTAACAGGATACTTACCTATACCTTATTTGCTAACTAGGAGCATTCTGGTGCGTAGTATAGATTATTTATAAACAGAAGTATTAATTACATGTATCTTTTTGTAGGGAACATAGATCTGTCTTGACCGACCATACTAATCACATGTACTTTATCTGCTAATTGTATATTCCTTTTATCTGCAGCATAGATAGTGTATAAACAAAACATTCTTAATATATGTTCTTTATTTGTTTTGTTTTATAGACACTAAAACTTTACACTTATTTTGTCAATATTTAAACAGCTAATGAAACTTTTAAAAAATACATCTACGTGTTGTTCTCAGACTTATCTTGTAATTGAATGCTTCATTCTATATAGCATTTATTTAGTGTTTAATGTCCCTTTAAGGTAAGCTCTTCAATACAGCTATCAGTTTTCTGGATTGGAGTGCTGACTGGAAGTCACAATGAGCACTAGAAGGTTGGACTCCTCCGGAGGCGAGGTTTTCTGATTATCTTTTCGGAGCTCCGAGTCTTCAGTCATGGATCCTTATAAAGAAAGAAATTATCATTATGGACAGACTTGCAGTCATCAGGCTCTGCTAGAGGTGATCTAAATCTGTTTTGGGTGAAGTATGTGCGCAAGACCCGACAAATGTAAACAAATCCCTCATGCACGCTAAACACGAAGGTAGTTATGAATACTTTAAATTCCAATATTGTTCACATAGGAGAAAATTATCATTTTATTTTTAAATATATATTTATAATAAAAAAATTGTAAAATATATATTTATACCTATATATTTATATGAATATATACAGGTAAATATATACACACACATATTTATATATAGGAATATATTTTAAAAAAATACTAAGAACATTTTCTACTATGTGAAGAACATTTGAATGTAAATATTTACAGTAAATACACAGTAAAACACAATATAAAATATTAAAAACGATTTAAAAATTATTTTTGATATTTAAATATATTTGAGTGGAAAGGGCTCCAGTATGTATATGTCAATATGTGAATATAATATGTGTATGTATGTACATATCTACATATATAAATACACATGTATATACATACTGTATATAGACATATATATATATATATATATAGACATATATATATATATACACACCATATACATATTTAGACATGTAGGTTCTTGAAATGACAATTAATCTGTTTCTTATTGTCATAAACCACACAGATATTGCTGCAATCTTACCTAGAATAGTCTAGTTATTTCTGTACTGTGTGTTATCTGCACATAATACACATTCACAGACACACCTACAGCTGTAAAACATGAAGTCATCTATTTGTGAAAATATGTAAACATGGTGTTTTATCCAGGTGTGCTGTTCTCATTCTCTCTTTATTTGAATGTCCTATAAGCATATGTCAGTCTTTTGATTTATTAATTCTTAAGTCTAAGTCAATAGTGTTGTATTTAGTTCAAAAGAAAAAGTTTCTTAATTTTTTGTGTTCGTGGCATTCACCATTGTATGAATTTACTGCATGCAATATTACAAAATAAGCTATCTTAAAGGGATATAATACTCATATGCTAAATCACTTGAAAGTGATGCTGTATAACTGTAAAAACCTGACAAGTAAATATCACCTGAGCATCTCTATGTAAAAAAGGAAGATATTTTACCTTTTTTACAGAGATTGAGCGGATTGATGTCCAGAGCCTCAGAGGTTGCATACGAACTAAGGAGCAGCGGTCTTAACTCCTGTTTCCGACAAACCTGAAGGCTCGCACGGAAACAGAGGCATTGGGGCCGATACGGGGCGTTGGTAAATCAGCCCCAATGTGTCTACTTTATGCACAAATTCAACACATTTTTTAATTGTTCTTCAGATTTCCTTACTATGAGTGGTAAGATTACTCATAATAAAGTCCATATTGTCTTCTGAAAATTATTATATATACCGATATGTGCTATAAACAATTGACACACTAGTCACAGAGGAATGTCACTCGCTTTGTGTAATTTTATCTATCTATATCTATATCTATATCTATATCTATATATATATATACAAAACACGGGGGTGGGGTCAGCACTCTCAGGCCGGACCGGGTACACATCCTATGACCCTGCAACATGCACAGCCCTGGGTGCAAACCAGCACTCTCAGGAAGCTGCACTGTTACCAGAGCCACAGGCAGTTAACCCCAGTCAGGCCTGGGTGCAAGGCCCAAACAGGGAAAATTACAAAAAAATATTTTAATATAAACACACAGAAAAAGTCCAGCACTCACTCACAAGCTCTCAACTAAGATAAAAAGCAGCAATGGAAGAATTAGTTACCGCATCTGGCCAAATGGGAAAAGCCCAGGTACCTCGTCAAGGTTTCTTCCAATAAACCTGGGTCCCTAACCAGCCACACAATGCAGGCTCACAATCAAACAACTGTGAAAAAAAGCAACTGTGAAAAAATGGAGGGTGCACAGGCTTATGTAATTTCCCCAAACATATACAAAACACGGGGGTGGGGTCAGCACTCTCAGGCCGGACCGGGTACACATCCTATGACCCTGCAACATGCACAGCCCTGGGTGCAAACCAGCACTCTCAGGAAGCTGCACTGTTACCAGAGCCACAGGCAGTTAACCCCAGTCAGGCCTGGGTGCAAGGCCCAAACAGGGAAAATTACAAAAAAATTACATAAGCCTGTGCACCCTCCATTTTTTCACAGTTGCTTTTTTTCACAGTTGTTTGATTGTGAGCCTGCATTGTGTGGCTGGTTAGGGACCCAGGTTTATTGGAAGAAACCTTGACGAGGTACCTGGGCTTTTCCCATTTGGCCAGATGCGGTAACTAATTCTTCCATTGCTGCTTTTTATCTTAGTTGAGAGCTTGTGAGTGAGTGCTGGACTTTTTCTGTGTGTTTATATTAAAATATTTTTTTGTAATTTTCCCTGTTTGGGCCTTGCACCCAGGCCTGACTGGGGTTAACTGCCTGTGGCTCTGGTAACAGTGCAGCTTCCTGAGAGTGCTGGTTTGCACCCAGGGCTGTGCATGTTGCAGGGTCATAGGATGTGTACCCGGTCCGGCCTGAGAGTGCTGACCCCACCCCCGTGTTTTGTATATGTTTGGGGAAATTACATAAGCCTGTGCACCCTCCATTTTTTCACAGTTGCTTTTTTTCACAGTTGTTTGATTGTGAGCCTGCATTGTGTGGCTGGTTAGGGACCCAGGTTTATTGGAAGAAACCTTGACGAGGTACCTGGGCTTTTCCCATTTGGCCAGATGCGGTAACTAATTCTTCCATTGCTGCTTTTTATCTTAGTTGAGAGCTTGTGAGTGAGTGCTGGACTTTTTCTGTGTGTTATATATATATATATAACCACTCATCCTTTAATTGAAATGTAGGAATAAGTTGTTTGGTCAAGGCTGTGATTTGGGTGCATCTTTAATTCTTATAGATGTCAAGAGCCATATATTTGCTGGTTGTCCATTTTTAAAGGTCATAGTACAAGGATACAAGTTAAATGTGGCAAAAGGAGGATTTAAACAAGGAAATCAAAAGCATATAGAAGTAAATAATTATACTCCCCTACCAGTGCCCATCTTTGCCCTAGATAAACAGCTAGCAGACATTTTTAATATCGTAGCATTAACCCCATAGGTTTATTGAAACCTCAGTTTTGTTCCTTTTAGAGATGTTATAATGATATAGATGGTCCAGAGTCCATTAGATTTTCCTTTTATATTGTCACCACACAAATTTGGAAATTGAAGCTAGCTAGTTAAATTGTAACAGTGCTGCAATAATATAATTAATTTACTTAGATTTTCAAATGCTGACATGTGACTCTTCTACAGGACCTTACAAAGTGTACCTCTACAGCAAATGCTTCTCAAATTTGGAATGAATGCCCAAATCCCTGCCTTCTAGGATGAGGACAATCTTTTATACTTGTGGGTCCAGAAGGGAGCAGGAGTATGAGCACGTTCCAGAGTTTTTGGGCTCTCTGGACAGTGTAGTCTCAGTATTGTCATTAGACATGTGCACGGCTAAAAAATTTGGTTCGTTTTCGGTTTGGATCGATTCGGACTTTTCGAATTTCGTTTCGGATCGAATTCGGCAAAATTTGAATAAATTCGTTTCGGATTTATTCGGATTCGGCTGAATTCGGTTCTATTCCGTTCCGAAATTCGGTATGTTTTTAGTACACTAACACCCATTTAGTACACTAAGTCACTAACACCCATAAACTACCTATGAACCACTAAACCGAGGCCCCCCCCACATCGCAAACCCTATAACAACATTATTTAACCCCTAATCTGCCGATCGGATATCGCCGCAACCTACATTATAACTATTAACCCCTAATCTGCTGTCCCTAACACCGCCGAGCCCTACATTATAGTTATTAACCCCTAATCTGCCTCCCCCAACGTCGCCGCAATCTAACTACAAGTATTAACCCCTAATCTGCCGACCCGATATCGCCGCCGCCTACATTATAGCTATTAACCCCTAATCTGCTGTCCCTAACACCGCCGACCCCTACATTATAGTTATTAACCCCTAATCTGCCTCCCCCCAACGTCGCCACAATCTAACTACAAGTATTAACCCCTAGTCTGCCGACCGCAAATCGCCGCCACTATAATAAATGTATTAACCCCTAAACCGCCGCACTCCCGCCTCGCAAACACTATAATACATTTTATTAACCCCTAATCTGCCCTCCCTAACATCGCCGCCACCTACCTACAATTATTAACCCCTAATCTCCCGCCCCCCAACGACGCCGCTACTATAATAAGGTTATTAACCCCTAAACCTAAGTCTAACCCTAACACTAACACCCCCTAACTTAAATATAATTTAAATAAAACGAAATAAATTTACTATAGTTAAATAAATGAATCCTATTTAAAACTAAAGACTTACCTGTAAAATAAACCCTAATATAGCTACAATATAACTAATAGTTACATTGTAGCTATTTTAGCATTTATATTTATTTTACAGGCAACTTTGTATTTATTTTAACTAGGTACAAAAGCTATTAAATAGTTATTGACTAATTAATAGCTACCTAGTTAAAATAATTACAAAATTACCTGTAAAATAAATCCTAACCTAAGTTACAATTACACCTAACACTACACTATCATTAAATTAACTAAATAAATTAATCATATTTAAAACAAAATACTTACCTGTAAAATAAACCCTAAGATAGCTGCAATATAACTAATAGTTACATTGTAGCTATTTTAGCATTTATATTTATTTTACAGGCAACTTTGTATTTATTTTAACTAGGTACAAAAGCTATTAAATAGTTATTGACTAATTAATAGCTACCTAGTTAAAATAATTACAAAATTACCTGTAAAATAAATCCTAACCTAAGTTACAATTAAACCTAACACTACACTGTCATTAAATAAATTAACTACAAGTACCTACAATTAAATAAACTAAAGTACAAAAAAAAACAAACACTAAATTACAAAAAATCAAAAAATATTACAAGAATTTTAAACTAATTACACCTAATCTAAGCCCCCTAATAAAATAACAAAGCCCCCCAAAATAAAAAAAAATGCCCTACCCTATACTAAATTACAAAAGTTAACAGCTCTATTACCTTACCAGCCCTGAACAGGGCCCATTGCGGGGCATGCCCCAAAGAAAACAGCTCTTTTGCCTGTAAAAAAAAAAAACACAATCCCCCCCCCCACATTACAACCCCACCACCCACATACCCCTACTCTAACCCAAACCCCCCTTAAATAAACCTAACACTACCCCCCTGAAGATCTCCCTACCTTGAGTCGTGTTCACCCAGCCGGGCCGAAGTCTTCATCCGATGGGGCAGAAGAGGACATCCAGACCGGCAGAAGTCTTCATCCAAGCGGGGCAAGAAGAGGTCTTCCATCCATCATACAAGTACCAAAATACAAACAAACACTAAATTACAAAAATAAAATATTACAATAATTTTAAACTAATTACACCTAATCTAAGCCCCCGACTAGCTATTAATATAGCTTCAATATAACTAATAGTTACATTGTAGCTATTTTAGGATTTATATTTATTTTACAGGCAACTTTGTATTTATTTTAACTAGGTACAATAGCTATTAAATAGTTAATAACTATTTAATAACTACCTAGCTAAAATAAATACAAATTTACCTGTAAAATAAATCATAACCTAAGTTACAATTACACCTAACACTACACTATCATTAAATTAACTAAATAAATGAATCCTATATAAAACTAAAGACTTACCTGTAAAATAAACCCTAATATAGCTGCAATATAACTAATAGTTACATTGTAGCTATTTTAGCATTTATATTTATTGTACAGGCAACTTTGTATTTATTTTAACTAGGTTCAATAGCTATTAAATAGATATTGACTATTTAATAGCTACCTAGTTAAAATAATTACAAAATTACCTGTAAAATAAATCCTAACCTAAGTTACAATTAAACCTAACACTACACTATCAATAAATAAATTAACTACAAGTACCTACAATTAAATACAATTAAAAAAACTAAACTAAAGTACAAAACCCCCCCCACTAAATTACAAAAAATAAAAAAATATTACAAGAATTTTAAACTAATTACACCTAATCTAAGCCCCCTAATAAAATAACAAAGCCCCCCCAAAATAAAAAAAAGTCCCTACCCTATACTAAATTACAAAAGTTAACAGCTCTATTACCTTACCAGCCCTGAACAGGGCCTTTTGCTGGGCATGCCCCAAAGAAAACAGCTCTTTTGCCTGTAAAAAAAAACACAATCCCCCCCCCCCCCACATTACAACCCACCACCCACATACCCCTACTCTAACCCAAACCCCCCTTAAATAAACCTAACACTACCCCCCTGAAGATCTCCCTACCTTGAGTCGTATTCACCCAGCCGGGCCGAAGTCTTCATCCGATGGGGCAGAAGAGGACATCCAGACCGGCAGAAGTCTTCATCCAAGCGGGGCAAGAAGAGGTCTTCCATCCATCAGAAAAGTACAAAAAAACAAACAAACACTAATTACACCTAATCTAAGCCCCCTACTAGCTATTAATATAGCTTCAATATAACTAATAGTTACATTGTAGCTATTTTAGGATTTATATTTATTTTACAGGATACTTTGTATTTATTTTAACTAGGTACAATAGCTATTAAATAGTTAATAACTACCTAGCTAAAATAAATACAAATTTACCTGTAAAATAAACCCTAACCTAAGTTACAATTACACCTAACACTACACTGTCATTAAATTAACTAAATAAATTAATCCTATATAAAACTAAATACTTACCTGTAAAATAAACCCTAATATAGCTACAATATAACTAATAGTTACATTGTAGCTATTTTAGCATTTATATTTATTTTACAGGCAACTTTGTATTTTAACTAGGTACAATAGCTATTAAATAGATATTTACTGTTTAATAGCTACCTAGTTAAAATAATTACAAAATTACCTGTAAAATAAATCCTAACCTAAGTTACTATTAAACCTAACACTACACTATCATTAAATAAATTAACTACAAGTACCTACAATTAAATACAATGAAATAAACTAAACTAAAGTACAAAAAAAACAAACACTAAATTACAAAATATAAAAAAAAATTACAAGAATTTTAAACTAATTACACCTAATCTAAGCCCCCTAATAAAATAACAAAGCCCCCCAAAATAAAAAAATGCCCTAACCTATACTAAATTACAAAAGTAATCAGCTCTATTACCTTACCAGCCCTGAACAGGGCCTTTTGCGGGGCATGCCCCAAAGAAAACAGCTCTTTTGCCTGTAAAAAAAAACACAATACCCCCCCCCACATTACAACCCACCACCCACATACCCCTACTCTAACCCAAACCCCCCTTAAATAAACCTAACACTACCCCCCTGAAGATCTCTCTACCGTGTCTTCACCCAGCGGGCCGAAGTCTTCATCCGATCGGGCAGAAGAGGACATCCAGACCGGCAGAAGTCTTCATCCAAGCGGGGCAAGAAGAGGTCTTCCATCCATCAGAAGTCTTGATCCAGGCGGCATCTTCTCTGTTCATCCATCCGGAGCGGAGCGGCAGCATCCTGAAGACATCCCACGCAGAGCATCCTCTTCTTTCTTGATCCGACGACTAGGTGACTGTACCTTTAAGTGACGTCATCCAAGATGGCGTCCCCTTGAATTCCGATTGGCTGATAGGATTCTATCAGCCAATCGGAATTAAGGTAGGAAAAATCTGATTGGCTGATTCAATCAGATTCAAGTTCAATCCGATTGGCTGATGGAATCAGCCAATCAGATTGAGCTCGCATTCTATTGGCTGATCGGAACAGCCAATAGAATGCGAGGTCAATCTGATTGGCTGATTCCATCAGCCAATCGGATTGAACTTGAATCTGATTGGCTGATTGAATCAGCCAATCAGATTTTTCCTACCTTAATTCCGATTGGCTGATAGAATCCTATATTTTGGGGGGCTTTGTTATTTTATTAGGGGGCTTAGATTAGGTGTAATTAGTTTAAAATTCTTGTAATATTTTTTTATTTTTTGTAATTTAGTGGTTTTTTATTTTTTGTAATTTAGTGGGGGGGTTTTGTACTTTAGTTTATTTAATTGTAGATAATTGTAGGTACTTGTAGTTAATTTATTTAATGATAGTGTAGTGTTAGGTTTTATTGTAACTTAGGTTAGGATTTATTTTACAGGTAATTTTGTAATTATTTTAACTAGGTAGCTATTAATTAGTCAATAACTATTTAATAGCTATTGTACCTAGTTAAAATAAATACAAAGTTGCCTGTAAAATAAATATAAATGCTAAAATAGCTACAATGTAACTATTAGTTATATTGCAGCTATATTAGGGTTTATTTTACAGGTAAGTATTTAGTTTTAAATATGAGTCATTTATTTAATTAAATGATAGTGTAGTGTTAGGTGTAATTGTAACTTAGGTTAGGATTTATTTTACAGGTAAATTTGTATTTATTTTAGCTAGGTAGTTATTAAATAGTTATTAACTATTTAATAGCTATTGTACCTAGTTAAAATAAATACAAAGTTGCCTGTAAAATAAAAATAAATCCTAAAATAGCTACAATGTAACTATTAGTTATATTGTAGCTATATTAGGGTTTATTTTACAGGTAAGTCTTTAGTTTTTAAATAGGATTCATTTATTTAACTATAGTAAATTTATTTCGTTTTATTTAAATTATATTTAAGTTAGGGGGTGTTAGTGTTAGGGTTAGACTTAGGTTTAGGGGTTAATAACCTTATTATAGTAGCGGCGACGTTGGGGGCGGGAGATTAGGGGTTAATAATTGTAGGTAGGTGGCGGCGATGTTAGGGAGGGCAGATTAGGGGTTAATAAAATGTATTATAGTGTTTGCGAGGCGGGAGTGCGGAGGTTTAGGGGTTAATACATTTATTATAGTTGCGGCGATTTGCGGTCGGCAGATTAGGGGTTAATACTTGTAGTTAGATTGCGGCGACGTTGGGGGGGCAGATTAGGGGTTAATAACTATAATGTAGGGGTCGGCGGTGTTAGGGACAGCAGATTAGGGGTTAATAGCTATAATGTAGGCGGCGATATCGGGTCGGCAGATTAGGGGTTAATACTTGTAGTTAGATTGCGGCGACGTTGGGGGAGGCAGATTAGGGGTTAATAACTATAATGTAGGGGTCGGCGGTGTTAGGGACAGCAGATTAGGGGTTAATAGTTATAATGTAGGTGGCGGCGATATCGGGTCGGCAGATTAGGGGTTAATACTTGTAGTTAGATTGCGGCGACGTTGGGGGGGGCAGATTAGGGGTTAATAACTATAATGTAGGGGTCGGCGGTGTTAGGGACAGCAGATTAGGGGTTAATAGTTATAATGTAGGTGGCGGCGATATTCGGTCGGCAGATTAGGGGTTAATAAAATAATGCAGGTGTCAGCGATAGCGGGGGCGGCAGATTAGGGGTTAATAAGTGTTAGATTAGGGGTGTTTAGAGACTCGGGGTACATGTTAGGGTGTTAGGTGCAGACTTAGTGTTTCCCCATAGGAAACAATGGGGCTGCGGTGTTAGTTTTTTTTCAGCCGAAACTCCCATTGTTTCCTATGGGGAAATGCCGAATTTTAACGAGCTAATTCGGATTTATTCGGAGATACGGCAGCTATTTCGGATTCATTCGGTAGATTCGGAAGTATTTTAATTCGGAAATCCGAATCGATCCGAATCTCCGAATTTACCGAATTTCCGAATTAATCCGAAACGAACCGCACATGTCTAATTGTCATGTGAAAATGTGGGTATAAGAATGTCTGAGTAACAGAGCTTCATTTCCAGCTTGATATTAACATCAGCATTTCTATATCGACATTTTAATAGAACAGCGTCCACAACAGATTTGTTTCATTTAAAATATTGTAGGCAGTTTTAACTAGTTAAGAACAACATGAACTTGACTGCTATTTAAGGACTCTATGTATGGACATATATACACATCTATACATATCAAGGTGGTTTAAAGATGTGTGTGTGTGTGTGTGTCTTAGCACACAAATCTTTATAAGAACAGGGTTATTTCTCCTAGCCTGGGTTATAGTTCATATTCAGCAAAATAGCTTACCTGTCTCACAGCCCCTTGGATATTATTGAGTTGATCACAATCCTTTAAAAAAAAAAACGACAAAAGTTTTATCCATAGACTTTAATGGGGATTTTCTGTTGGATAGCATTAGATTACGTTGTTTGTATGTTTTTTTTTTAAATGCTTTTAATTGACCCCTAAATCTTTAATGGATCTCTGAGAACATGCATATTAATCTCACAAATTCAATAACCAGTATCTAACAACATTTCTTGTTAGTTATGTTTTTACGTTGTGACTTTCAAGAATACATTTTGTGAGGGGGGAGAATCTTATATCTCTAAAGTACAACCCTATATTTTGTTTAATTTTTTCCTCAGTTTATAAAGAATCTAAAAGTTGATTTGTGACTGAGGATTACCTGATGGACCTGTTGGACTTGGTGCAACATCCCTGAAACAGACAATATTCTACATTTTTTGACACATTACACTATTTTTTCATTGGCCTATATTTTTTAAGAGTGGAGAATACTATCAGATTACAAATATTATTTTTTTTTTAATCTTTGTTGTTGCGTTGATCAGAAGGATTGAAGAGATCTATTTCCTGGAGTCAACAACAAAGGATATATCTCACTGAAATTGTCTATTGACCTAGTGTAGTGATCAGCAATTAGATTGCTGTTTCTTTAGTCTGATTATGAGTATTCTCTGGTAAATAGTTTGTATGTATCATGTGATTAAGTCTGTCTGCTAGTTAGGAGACAGAGTCTTAATCACCTGGAATAATGTAGCCTGGAATATTCACCTCAAAATTATAAGTAGTAAGATCAGGTGAATTATATCTGGGTCCAGAGATAAGTTTGTACTATGTAAACTTTTAGATAATGAGTAGCAGTTTATATAGGTTTGTGACAGATAAGTGAGGTCCCCTTTAAGGTAATACTGTGCCTTTAAATAATACACCTTGCGGTAAAGATAAGTTCACAGTGTGGAGTATAATGTTTCAGCTTGCTGGCCCTTTAAATAATACACCTTGTAGTAAAGATAAGTTCACAGTGTGGAGTATAATGTTTCAGCTTGCTGGCCCTTTAAATAATACACCTTATAGTAAAGATAAGTTCACAGTGTGGAGTATAATGTTTCAGCTTGCTGGCCCTTTAAATAATACACCTTGTGGTAAAGATAAGTTCACAGTGTTAAGTATATTGTTTCAGCTTGCTGGGCCTTTAATTAATACACCTTGCGGTAAAGATTTGTAAACAGTGTTAAGAATACTGTATCAGCTTGCTGCGCTGTTAAACAATACACCATACGGTAAAGATAAGTTCACAGTCTTAACGGCAATTCTAACACTTGTATACGGAACCTGGCTCTAGCAGCTGTGTGCGTGCAGCCTCTCTGATCCTCTCCGCAGATTGCGGCCTGTGTCCGTTAGACTAGAAGTTGTTAGAGCGGCGTGTGTGCTATAGTTGGCAACAGGTGACTTCTGCCTTAGATGAAAAGTAGCTTCAGTTGAGGGAGACAGAGCTAATCACAGAACAAGTGATACTCTGTTTTAGACAAATAACAAGAAAGGCTGGAGAGTGAGTGGGTATCAACAGTGGCGTCACTAGGGTTGGTGTCACCCGGTGCGGTAAGTTATGGTGTCACCCCCCCCCCCAGAAAGCAGACACACACAAAAACACAGGCAAGCACACATACAAACACTCAGACACACTTAAAAAATACTCAGATGCACACACAAACACTTATGGCCAATCACCTCTGCACTCTGCCCACCCCCAGACCCCCGCCCGCCCTCCTACCTGTTCAGTGTGCACTTAGTGTACCGTAACCGTAATGGTCTGGTGGGCATCATACGTGGCTCCTTCACTTTAAAGACAGTGTCAAACAGTCATGCGGTCAGGTGCTAGCCATCCCCTCATGATTTGCCAGTTCCCGTTTAGAGAGACAGCACAGCAGTGAGTGACTCCACTGCTCCACATGTCACTGAGCAGTGAGCACAGATAGGCAGGCAGGTTTAGGCTAGCAGCGCAACTTTGCAAGCCCCACGGCATGCCCACAACATTCATAGCGAAATTGGGCAGGGGAGAAGCAAAGTACAAACAAGCAAAAGTAGCCGGGAAAACTATTTGTTGAAATTGCAGCACTGGCTCAAGTGGCAAAAAAATTGTGTGTCTACATCTTCCCAAGTCCCACCAATGTTCACAAATGCCAGCCTCTAATAAAATAATCTATGCATCTCAACATTGTATTTCTTTGAATTTCAATAAAATTTAAAAAAAAAAAAAAAAAAAAAAATTTTTTTTTTTTTTTTTTGGTGTCACCCTCTGGTGGGTGTCACCCGGGTGCGGCCCGCCCCCCCCGCCCCCCCCTAGTGACGCCACTGGGTATCAACCTTCAATAAACCAGCAAAGGTTTATGGGAATAGAAAGCTTTTAAAGGAAAAGAGAGCCTGATAATTGATTCTTAAGGTGGTATGTGACGAGATGTAACAACATAAGTTAAGGTGGAACTGAGGAGTTCCTGACACCTAGTGAATCGTGGCTTTGTCTTTTTTTATGCACATTATAGTTATTATCTATGAAAGAAATGTGCATTTTTTTCAACAAGACAAATATTTCAATGAACGAATGAACCAAAGAAAATTAAAGGAAACAAAAAAATACTGACAAAAATCATCAGTATTCATTTGTTTCTTTAAAAAAATTTAAGGGATTAATATTGACCTTAACGTATTCTGGAGAGCACCTTAACCTAATCCTCTTCTTTCCAGAGCGCTGGCCTAGCTTACTGGAGGCTTAAAGGGACAGTAAACACCAGAATTTTTGTTGTTTAAAAAGAAAGATACCTTTAATACCCATTCCCCTGTTCTGCATAACCAACACAGTTATAATAATACACTTTTTACCTCTGTGACTACCTTGTATCTAAGCTTCTGCTGACTGCCCCCTTATTGCAGTTCTTTTGACAGACTTGTATTTTAGCCAGTCAGTGCTCACTCCTAGGTCACTTCACGTGCATGAGCTCAATGTTATCTATATGAAACACATGAACTAAAGCCCTCTAGTGGTCAAAATGCATTCAGATTAGAGGCAGTCTTCAAGGTCTAAGAAATTAGCATATGGACCTCCTAGGTTTAGCTTTCAACTAAGAATATCAAGAGAACAAAGCAAAATTGATGATAAAAGTAAATTGGAAAGTTGTTTAAAATGACATGCCCTATTTAAATCATGCAAGTTTTTTTGGGACTTGACTGTCCCTTTAATGCGCTCGACTCCCAGGTAGTGATGTCGCAAACATAAAAATTTGGGTTCGCGAACAGAAAACGCGAACTCCCACAAATGTTTGCGAACGGGCGAACCGGGCGAACAGCCATAGACTTCAATAGGCAGGCAAATTTTAAAACCCACAGGGACTCTTTCTGGCCACAATAGTGATGGAAAAGTTGTTTCAAGGGGACTAACACCTGGACTGTGGCATGCCGGAGGGGGATCCATGGCAAAACTCCCATGGAAAATTACATAGTTGATGCAGAGTCTGGTTTTAATCCATAAAGGGCATAAATCACCTAACATTCCTAAATTGTTTGGAATAACGTGCTTTAAAACATCAGGTATGATGTATCGATCAGGTAGTGTAAGGGTTACGCCCACTTCACAGTGACAGACGCGCGCGTGTGCACGGGAGGAAGCGGGCGGGCGCGTGCACGGGGAGGGAGCCGGTGGGAACCGCTACACTACAGAATTTTTTTTTTTATAAGTGGGAGAAAGGGGTGCAAAATATTTAGTACTTGGAAATCTAAGAGATCTGGGAGCGGGTGGGGGATTGGTCTTGGGGGGGGGAAGCTACACTACAGAAAAATGAAATAAAAATAAAAAAATAAACATTTTATTTGCAAACTGGGTACTGGCAGACAGCTGCCAGTACCCAATATGGCCCCCAATAAGGCAGAGGGGGAGGGTTAGGAAGCTGTTTTGGGGGGGATTAGGGAGGTTAGGGGCTAAGGGGGGGATCCTACACAACAGCATATGTAAATATGCTAAATATATATATATATATATATATATATATATATATAAAAAAAAAAGATACCTTTTATTTTAGTACTGGCATACTTTCTGCCAGTACTTAAGATGGCGGGAACAATTGTGGGGTGGGGGAGGGAAGAGAGTTCTTTGGGAGGGATCAGGGGTTCTGATGTGTCAGGTGGGAAGCTGATCTCTACACTAAAGCTAAAATTAATGCTGCAAGCTCCCTACAAGCTACCTAATTAACCCCTTCACTGCTGGGCATAATTCATGTGTTGTGCGCAGTTGCATTTAGTGGCCTTCTAACTACCAAAAAGCAACGCCAAAGCCATATATGTCTGCTATTTCTGAACAAAGGGGATCCCAGAGAAGCATTTACAACCATTTGTGCCATAATTGCACAAGCTGTTTGTAAATAATTTCAGTGAGAAACCTAAAGTTTGTGAAAAAGTTGACTATTTTTTTTAATTTGATCGCATTTGGCGGTGAAATGGTGGCATGAAATATACCAAAATGGGCCTAGATCAATACTTGGGGTTGTCTACTACACTACACTAAAGCTAAAATTACCCCAAAAAGCTCCCTACATGCTCCCTAATTAACCCCTTCACTGCTGGACATAATACACATGTGGTGCGCAGTGGCATTTAGCGGCCTTCTAATTATCAAAAAGCAACGTCAAAGCCATATATGTCTGCTATTTCTGAACAAAGGAGATCTCAGAGAAAAATGTACAACCATTTAAACCATAATTGCACAAGCTATTTGTAAATAATTTCAGTGAGAAACCTAAAGTTTGTGAAATAATTTGTGAAAAAAGTGAACAATTTTTTTTATTTGATCGCATTTGGTGGTGAAATGGTGGCATGAAATATACCAAAATGGGCCTAGATCAATACTTTGGGATGTCTTCTAAAACAAAATATACACATGTCAATGGCTATTCAGGGATTCCTGACAGATATCAGTGTTCCAATGTAACTAGCGCTTATTTTGAAAAAAAATGGTTTGGAAATAGCAAAGTGCTACTTGTATTTATGGACCTATAACTTGCAAAGAACATGTAAACATTGGGTATTTCTAAACTCAGGACAAAATTTAGAAAACTATTTAGCATGGGTGTTTTTTGGTGGTTGTAGATGAGTAACAGATTTTGGGGGTCAAAGTTAGAAAAAGTGTGTTTTTTCCATTTTTTCCTCATATTTTATAAAAAAAATTATAGTAAATTATAGGATATGATGAAAATAATGATATCTTTAGAAATTCCATTTAATGGCGAGAAAAACGGTATATAATATGTGTGGGTACAGTAAACGAGTAAGAGGAAAATTACAGCTAAACACAAACACCGCAGAAATGTAAAAATAGCCCTGGTCCCAAACGGACAGAAAATGGAAAAGTGCTGTGGTCATTAAGGGGTTAATGTACACTATTGTTACACCAGATATGAGTTGCACTGGTGTGACACTGGAGGAAACTGACTGCTATTATTTCACAGTCAAAAAAGTGTTGTTTTTTTTTAAATGTACACTACTGTTACACCAGATATGAGTGGTGGCACTGGGCAAGTGGGCACAGTATACGCTGTGAGCCTGACACACACGCTGGCAGACAGGCAACTGCAATTAGATTACGCAGGGGAAAAAAAAAACAGCCCTAAAAAGGGCTTTTTGGGGTGCTGTCCTTACAGCAGAGATCAGATGAGTCCTTCAGGACTGTAGTGGACACTGAATACACTAGCCTAGCTATCGATTTCCCTATTAAATCAGCAGCAGCTACACTGTCCCTCCTCTCACTAAGAATGCAGCTTCCGAATGAATCTAAAATAAATGCTGTCCTGGAGGTAGGAGGGTCTGGGAGGGAGGGCCTGCTGCTGATTGGCTGGAATGTGTCTACTGACTGTGAGGTACAGGGTCAAAGTTTTACTCCATGATGACGAATAGGAGGCGGATCGAACATCGCAAATTTTCCCCCGCCGCGGCGAACGCGAACAAGCTATGTTCGCCGGGAACTATTCGCCGGCGAACTATTCGCAACATCACTACTCCCAGGACCTAAACTAAAGTTAATGCAGTTCCTGGGAACCAAATGAGGATTGGTTAGCGCACTCTCCAGAGCGGGTTAAGGTAAATATTATAGCTACAGGTGAACTTTTCAACCATATCTTTGAACACTTACATTTCTTTTAATGAAAACAAAAGTAAACATTTAATTAAAATTCAGTATTTGTCGTTTTAAATAGTGCAGCCACGGAATATTTGAGGAAACAAATTTTTCAAAATAATACAAAAATTGCAAATGTACTAATAATTTCTTGGCTGCACAAGTGAAATTTTTTTTAAAACTAATATTTAAAGGGACATTAAACCCAAATATTTTCTTTCATGATTCAGATAGATCATATTAATTTAAACCACTTTCCAATTTACTTAAATTATCGAATGTTCTTCGTTTTCTTGTTATCCTTTGTTGAAAAGCAGGGATGTAAGCTCAGGCGTGTGCACGTGTCTGCAGTAGTTTTGCGTTAGCAAGAGCACTAGATCGCAGCACTATTTCCTGTCATGTAGTACTTCAGGCATGTGTACGCTACCTACCTAGCGGCCAGATTACAAGTTTTGCGTTATGAGCGGCTCGGTAATAACTTGCAAGTTATTTCCACCGCTCAGCTTTAATAGCGCTGCTATTACAGATTTTCCAAAAACCTGCGTTAGCGGGCAATATGGCAGCGTTGAGCTCTTTACTGCACACAAATACCAGCGCTGCTTTGAGCTGGTTTTACATGTTCGTGCACAATTTCCCCATAGACATCAATAGGGAGAGCCAGCTAAAAAAAAACTAACACCTGCAATAAAGGAGCGTAAAGCTCCGTAACTCAGCCCCATTGATTCCTATGGGGAAAGAAAAGTTATGTTTACACCTAACACCCTAACATAAACACCAAGTCTAAACACCCCTAATCTGCCACCCCCAATGTCGCCGCAACCTACATAAATTTATTAACCCCTAATCTGCCTCCCCCAACGTCACCGCCGCCACTATACTAAAGTTATTAACCCCTAAACCTCTGGCCTCCCACATCACTAACACTAAATAAATATATTAACCCCTAAACCTAACCCTAAGTCTAACCCTAACCCTTACTTTAAAATAATTAAAATAAATCTAAATAAAAATTACTATCATTACCTAACTAATTCCTATTTAAAACTAAATACTTACCTATAAAATAAACCCTAAGCTAGCTACAATATAACTAATAGTTACATTGCAGCTAGCTTAGGTTTTATTTTTATTTCACAGCTAAGTTTGTATTTATTTTAACTAGGTAGAATAGTTAGTAAATAGTTATTAACTATTTACTAACTACCTAGTTAAAATAAATACAAATTTACCTGTAAAATAAAACCTAACCTGTCTTACACTAACACCTAACATTACACTACAATTAAATAAATTATGTTAATTAAATACAATTAACTAAATTACAAAAAAATAAACACTAAATTACGCAAAATAAAAAAGAAATGATCAAATATTTAAACTAATTACACCAAATCTAATAGCCCTATCAAAAAAAAGAAAGCCCCCCCCAAAATAAACCCCAGCCTAAACTAAACTGCCAATAGGGCTTAAAAGGGCCTTTTGTGGGGCATTGCCCCAAATAAATCAGCTCTTTTACTTGTAAAAAAATGCATTTGGATGGGCATTACCCTTAAAAGGGCATTTAGCTCTTTTTCTTTGCCCAAACCCCTAATCTAAAAATAAAACCCACCCAATAAACCCTTAAAAAGACCTAACACTAACCACCGAAGATATTTAATTAATGTAATTGATTTAATTGTAGTGTAATGTTAGGTGTTAGTGTAAGACAGGTTAGGTTTTATTTTACAGGTAAATTTGTATTTATTTTAGCTAGGTAGTTAGTAAATAGTTTATATCTATTTACTAACTTTTCTACCTAGGTAAAATAAATACAAACTTAGCTGTGAAATAAAAATAAAACCTAAGATAGCTACAGTGTAACTATTAGTTATATTGTAGCTATCTTAGGTTTTATTTTTATTTCACATCTTAGTTTTCAATAGGAATTATTTAGTTAATGATAGTAATTTTTATTTAGATTTATTTTAATTATATTAAAGTTAGGGGTGTTAGGGTTAGACTTAGGGTTAGGTTTAAGGGTTAATAACCTTAGTATAGTGGCGGCGGTGACGTTGGGGGCGGCAGATTAGGGTTTAATAATATTTAACAAGTGTTTGTGATGTGGGAGTGCAGCGGTTTAGGGGTTAATATGTTTATTATAGTGGCGGCAATGTCCGGAGTGGCAAATTAGGGGTTAATCATTTTATTATAGTGTTTGCGATGCGGGAGGGCCTCCGTTTAGGGGTTAATAGGTAGTTTATGGGTGTTAGTGTACTTTGTAACACTTTAGTTATGAGTTTTATGCTACAGCTTTGTAGCGCAAAACCCATAACTACTCACTTTAGATGGCAGAACAAATCTTGTCGGTATACCGCTCACTTTTTGGCCTCTCAGGCAAAACTCGTAATACCAGCGCTATGGAAGTCCCATTGAAAAATTACTTTTTGAAAGGTGCAGTAGTTACGTTGCGTTACGGCCAAAAAAGTGTGCGATACAGCTATACCTGCAAGACTCGTAATACCAGCGGTAGTGAAAAACTCGTAATCTAGCCGAGAGTACTTCTTTAACAAAGAAAACTTGAGAATGAAGCAAATTTGATAAAAGAATGAAATTGAAACCTTTTTTTAAAATTGCATTCTCTAAAAGATTAATGAAATAAAAATATGGGTTTAATGTCCCTTTAATTATACCACCTAAAGGACAATTAACATGTAAAAAAATTGCTTTTAAGATAAAAAAAAAAAATCACTTTATGTGGTTTTAGCTTTATCACAAGGCAGTGAGTAAATTAAGTTTATGCAACACAGCACTTTTTCTGTTTGTTGAATCATAAACTAAAAAAAAAATTAGTTTACATTACAATAATTCTGAGGATCTTAAACAGCCGCAGCTGAAGTTGTCACACAAATATTTAAAGGGACAGTAAATCCACTATAAATATGAGTATGTTTTTCTTATTACATTTGCTATAGCAAATTAGGGCTATATATAACTATATTTATAAAAGGATAAATATATATATATATATACACACACACAAGGACGAAAAATATATATAAATAAATATATATATATATATGTATATATATATACAAACTATATATATATATATATATTTCATCCCTAGTGTGATGAAAGTACATTGCAAAATGTCTTTTTGTTTTGCTTTTAAGTTTTTTTTTATTATAATTAATAATTTTCTGTTCCATGTACTAAGCAATGTAAGCTGTTTCGGATCCCTTGCAGGGCAAGTTCGCACATGCTTGCCAAATTCGCTTGATCTGGGTGATTAAAAGGGACAGTCTAGGCCAAAAAAAACTTTCATGATTCAGATAGAGCATGTAATTTTAAACAATTTTCCAATTTACTTTTATCACCAATTTTGCTTTGTTCTCTTGGTATTCTTATTTGAAAGCTTAACCTAGGAGGTTCATATGCTAATTTCTTAGACCTTGAAGCCCACCTCTTTCAGATTGCATTTTAACAGTTTTTCACCACTAGAGGGTGTTAGTTCACGTATTTCATATAGATAACACTGTGCTCGTGCACGTGAAGTTATCTGGGAGCAGGCACTGATTGGCTAGACTGCAAGTCTGTCAAAAGAACTGAAATAAAGGGGCAGTTTGCAGAGGCTTAGATACAAGATAATCACAGAGGTAAAAAGTGTATTATTATAACTGTGTTGGTTATGCAAAACTGGGAAATGGGTAATAAAGGGATTATCTATCTTTTAAAACAATAAAAATTCTGGTGTAGACTGTCCCTTTAACAGACCCTTCTCTTGTACGATTGGTACATATTGGCAGCAAACGAACAGGGTATGCTGCACATGTGTCGCAAAGACATGCAGACAAGCTCTCAAGTGGAGAACCTTGTCTGAATGCAGTTTAATACATGTGGCCCTTTATAGGGAATGACATTTTGAGATTAAAGGGAAAGTATAAACACGTTTTCATATAACTGCATGTAATAGACACTTCTATAAAGAAGAATATGCACGGAAACTGATATAAAAATCCAGTATAAATCCTTTTAAAACATACTTAGAAGCTCCCAATTTAGCACTGTTGATGAGGTTAGGCTGGGACACCTACTGAAATGGGCTCTGTTGAAATGTTGCGAGTTGTTCCAAATGATTTGTATGCTACACTTTATTTGCGCCTGATCAACGCATGTAGAGTTCTGTAAACTTGCTATATTTGCCCTAATGTTTTAATATATTTGTATTAAATTTATGCAGATTTTGCACTTTATCCTATATTGTTTTTTTATTTAGCCATTTGTAGGCTTCACTCAATTCACATTTTTTAAGGTTTTATTAGTTTGTGCATTCACTTAATTGTGTTGTTTTTCACATAAATTCTCTTATGCATCACTTTCACCTATTTTAAGCTTTCAATAGTGCTTATGATTAGAAGATTTTTTCTGGAAACTTTATGGTGCACCTCCAAATTATATTATCTCTACCCCACTACATCCACAGATCTTTTGGAGAAATCTGACAAGCTTCAATAGATTAAAAAAATAAACAGCAGTGCTAATAGGATGCTCTAATCCTATTGGCTGATTGGAACATTTCAGCCAATAGGAATGCAAGGGACGCCATCTTGGATGATGTCACTTGTATTCAAGATCCAGTTTACGGCGGAGACCGTATTGAAGAGGAGCTCCTTGTCGGCTGTCTTCAGGGTGGACCCGTTCCTTGCCGGATGGATGAAGATAGAAGAGGTCGCATGGATGAAGACTTTGCTGTCTGGATGAAGATGGAAGAGGCCGCCCGGATGAAGACTTCTTTGGGGCAATGCCCTGCAAAAGGTCCTTTTAAGGGCCATTGGTAGTTTATTGTAGGCTAGGGGTTTTTTTTATCTGGGGGGGGGGGTTATTTTGATAGGGCTATTAGATTAGGTGTAATTCATTTTTATTTTTGATACTGTGGTTTTTTTATTTTTTATAACTTAGTGTTTTTTATTTTTTTTAACTTAGTGTTTTTTATTTTTTGTAACTTAGCATTTATTTTTTTTGTAATTTAGTTATTTTTAATTGTAGATTTAAATAACTTGAGTAGGGTTAGGTTTTTAAATATGTTATATAGTTAATTTAATTGTCAGTTTAATGTAATTTTAGTATAATAGTTAGGGTAGATTCATTATTAGTTTATCATAGTTTAATGTAATTGTAGGGTAATAGGGTAGGTTAATTAATAGTTTAATATAGTTTTATTTTAATTCTAAAGGTAAGTTTAAATTTATTATAAGATAGGGATGAGGTAATTATAATGTAAAGTTAGCGGGTTGTTAGGTTTAGGGGTTAATAGTTTAATTTAGTTTATGGCGATGTAAGGGGCTGGCGGTTTAGGGGTTAATAGATTTAGTAAGTGGTAGTGATGTGGGAGGCCAGGGGTTTAGGGGTTAATACATTTATTTAGTTGCATTGGAGTCTGGGAGCGGCAGAATGGGGGTTAATACTTTTATTTAGTTGTGATGGGGTCCGGAAGCAGCGGAATAGTGGTTAATACTTTTATTTAGTTGCGGTGGGGTCTGGGAGCAGCGGGATAGGGGTTAATAACATTATGTACATGGTGGCGATGTCGGGGGAGGCAGATTAGGGGTGTTTAGACTCGGGCTTATGTTGGGGTGTTTGTTGTTAACTTTAGTGGTGTTCTACCATAGAAATCAATAAGATATCTGGCAGCATCGAACATAAGCTTTTGCTGCTTTCGGACTCCCATTGATTCCTATGGCATCCGCGGCCTCCAGGTACTCTGGGCCAGAATAGCCGCGAGCGTACCGTTAACAGCCAATAGAATGTGAGGTCAATCCTATTGGCTGATTGGATCAGCCAATCGGATTCAACTTCAATCCGATTGGCTGATAGCATCAGCCAATAGGATTTTTCCTACCTTAATTCCGATTGGCTGATAGGATTCTATCAGTCAATCGGAATTCAAGGGACACCATCTTGGATGACGTCATTTAAAGGAACCTTCATTCTTCGTTAGGACTTCGTTTGAAGAGGATGCTCCGCGTCGGCTGGATTGAAGATGGACCCGCTCCGCTCCGGAAGGATGAAGATAGAAGATGCCGTCTGGATGAAGCCTTCTGCCGTCTGGAGGGCCTCTTCTGCCCCGATCTGTTGAAGACTTCAGACCCTCTAGAGCAGTGATTTTTAACCTTTTTTTGCCGTGGCACACTTTTTTACATTAAAAAATCCTGTGGCACACCACCATCCCAAAATTTAAAAAAAATCACACATTGTAGCCTAATACAGCATATATATATATACACATACACACAAACACACACATACTGTATGTACTGTGCTGTTATGCCATGCCTCCTACAAACTACCCCTGCACTGGGAGTAAAAAACAAGCAAAGTTTAAAAAATATGTCACACTGTTGTCAGTCTGCCGTGGCACACCTGAGGATCTCTCACGGCACACTAGTGTGCCACGGCACACTGGTTGAAAAACACTGCTCTAGAGGACCACTTGTGCCCGGCTGGGTGAAGACGGCTCAAGGTAGGGTGATCTTCAGGGGGCTAGTGTTAGGTTTTTTTAAGAGGGGATTGGGTGGGTTTTAGAGTAGGGGTGTGTGGGTGGTGGGTTGTAATGTTGGGGGGGGTATTGTATTTTTTTTTTACAGGTTAAAGAGCTGATTACTTTGGGGCAATGCCCCGCAAAAGGCCCTTTTAAGGGCTATTTGTAATTTAGTATAGGGTAGGGAATTTTTTTTATTTTGGGGGGCTTTTTTATTTTATTAGGGGGATTAGATTAGGTGTATTAGTTTAAAATTCTTGTAATTCTTTTTTTATTTTCTGTAATTTAGTGTTTGGTTTTTTTCATAATTTTGTTTATTTAAATTAATTGTAATTAATCGTAGGTAGTTTAGGTAATTAGTTTAATGATAGTGTAGTGTTAGGTGTAATTGTAACTTAGGTTAGGGTTTATTTTACAGGTAATTTTGTACTTATTTTAGCTAGGTAGTTATTAAATAGTTAATAACTATTTAATAACTATTCTACCTAGGTAAAATAAATACAAAGTTGCCTGTAAAATAAAAATAAACCCTAAGCTAGATACAATGTAACTATTAGTTATATTGTAGCTAGCTTATGGTTTATTTTATCGGTAAGTATTTAGTTTTAAATAGGATTAATTTATTCAATTATGTTAAATTAATTTAGTTTAATTTAAATTATATTTAAGTTAGGGGGGTTAGGGTTAGACTTAGGTTTAGGGGTTAATAACTTTATTATAGTGGCGGCGACGTAGGCGGCGGCAGATTAGGAGTTAATAATATAATGCAGGTGTCAGCGATAGCGGGGGCGTCAGATTAGGGGTTAATAAGTGTAAGATTAGGGGTGTTTATACTCGGGGTTCATGTTAGGGTGTTAGGTGCAGACATAAATTTAATTTTCTCATAGGAAACAATGGGGCTACGTTAGGAGCTGAACGCTGCTTTTTTGCAGGTGTTAGGTTTTTTTTCAGCCAGCTCAGCCCCATTGTTTCCTATGGGGAAATCGTTCACAAGCACGTTTAGCCAGCTTACCGCTACCGTAAGTAACGCTGGTATCGAGGTGACGCCGGCTTAAACAAAACTCATAATACCAGCGTTGTTTAAAGGGAGCAGTAAGAAAAAAAGGAGCGTTAGCAACGCACAGCCTTACCGACAAAACTTGTGATCTAGCCACTTAATTTTTAAGCACAATAAAAAATAATAAATAAATAAATAAAATAAAAATGAGATTATCTCACTGCGATTAAAACATAAAGTAAGTTTTAGTTTAAAAATCTTCCGCCTAGATTACGAGTTTTTGTCGGTAAGGCTGTGCAGGGCTAACAAGCATTTTTTTCTTACCGCTCACTTAAGTAAACGCTGGTATTACAAGTTTTCTTCAAGCCGGCGTTAGCCTCAGAAAAGTGAGCGTTGAGCAAAATTCAGCTCCACATCTCACTGTAATACCAGCGCTGCTTACGGTAGCGGTAAGCTGGCAAAACGTGCTTGTGCACGATTTGCCCATAGGAAACAATGGGACTGAGCTGGCTGAAAAAAAACCTAACACCTGCAAAAAAGCAGCGTTCAGCTCCTAACGCAGCCCCATTGTTTCCTATGGGGAAATTAATTTTATGTCTGCACCTAACACCCTAACATGAACCCTGAGTCTAAACACCCCTAATCTTACACTTATTAACCCCTAATCTGCCACCCCCGCTATCGCTGACACCTGTATTATATTTTTAACCCCTAATCTGCTGCTCCGGACACCGCCGCCACCTACATTATACTTATGAACCCCTAATCTATTGCCCCCAACATCGCCGACACCCACATTATAATTATTAACCCCTAATCTGCCCCCCCCCCAACGTTGCTGCAACCTAACTACATTTATTAACCCCTAATCTGCCGCCGCCAATGTCGCCACCACTATAATACATTTATTAACCCCTAAACCTAAGTCTAACCCTAACCCTAATACCCCCCTAACTTAAATATAATTTAAATACATCTAAATAAATTTACTACAATTAAATAAATTATTCCTATTTAAAACTAAATACTTACCGACAAAATAAACCCTAAGATAGCTACAATATAACTAATAGTTACATTGTAGCTATTTTAGGATTTATATTTATTTTACAGGCAACTTTGTATTTATTTTAACTAGGTACAATAGTTATTAAATAGTTATTAAAATAAATACAAATTTACCTGTAAAATAAACCCTAACCTAAGTTACAATTACACCTAACACTACACTATAATTTAACTAATTACCTAAACTACCTACAATTAATTACAATTAAATTAAATAAACTAAATTACGGGGAAAAAAACACTGAATTACAGAAAATAAAAAAAGAATTACAAGAATTTTAAACTAATTACACCTAATCTAATCCCCCTAATAAAATAAAAAAGCCCCACAAAATAATAAAATTCCCTACCCTATACTAAATTACAAATAGTCCTTAAAAGGGCCTTTTGCGGGGCATTGCCCCAAAGTAATCGGCTCTTTCAACTGTAAAAAAAATACAATACTCCCCCCAACACTAAAACCCACCACCCACACACCCAACCCTACTTTAAAACCCACCCAATCCCCCCTTAATAAAACCTAACACTACCCCTTTGAAGATCACCCTACCTTGAGCCATCTTCACCCAGCCGGGTACAAGTGGTCCTCCAGAGGGTCTGAAGTCTTCATCCTATCCGGCCAGAAGAGGACCTCCAGACCGGCAGTAGGCTTCATCCAGGCGGCATCTTCTATCTTCATCCTTCTGGAGCGGAGCAGGTCCATCTTCAAGACATCCGATGCGGAGCATCCTATTCATCCAACGGCCGACGACTGAATGACTGGTCCTTTAAGTGATGTCATCCAAGATGGCGTCCCTTCAATTCCGATTGGCTGATAGAATCCTATCAGCCAATCGGAATTAAGGTAGGAAAAATCCTATTGGCTGATGCAATCAGCCAATAGGATTGACCTTGCATTCTATTGGCTGATTGGAACAGCCAATAGAATGTGAGCTCAATCCTATTGGCTGATTGGATCAGCCAATCGGATTGAACTTCAATCTGCAATAAGCATAGGATTTTTCCTACCTTAATTCCAATTGGCTGATAGGATTCTATCAGCCAATCGGAATTGAAGGGACGCCATCTTGGATGACGTTACTTAAAGGACCAGTCATTCAGTCATCGGCCGTCGGATGAAGAGGATGCTCCGCGTCGGATGTCTTGAAGATGGACCCGCTCCGCTCCGGAAAGATGAAAATAGAAGATGCCTCCTGGATGAAGCCTTCTGCCGGTCTGGATGTCCTCTTCTGGCTGGATCGGATGAAGACTTTGGACTCTCTGGGGGACCACTTGTGCCCGGCTGGGTGAAGATGACTCAAGGTAGGGTAATCTTCAAGGAGGTAGTGTTAGGTTTTTTTATTGGGGGATTGGGTGGGTTTTAGAGTAGGGTTGGGTGTGTGGGTGGTGGGTTTTAATGTTGGGGGGGTATTGTTTTTTTTTTTACAGGTGAAAGAGCTGATTACTTTGGGGCAATGCCCCGCAAAAGGCCCTTTTAAGGGCTATTTGTAATTTAGTATAGGGTAGGGAATTTTATTATTTTGGGTGGCTTTTTTATTTTATTAGGGGGATTATATTAGGTGTAATTAGTTTAAAATTCTTGTAATTCTTTTTTTATTTTCTGTAATTTAGTGTTTATTTTTTTCGTAATTTAGTTTATTTAATTTAATTGTAATTAATTGTAGGTAGTTTAGGTAATTAGTTTAATTATAGTGTAGTGTTAGGTGTAATTGTAACTTAAGTTAGGGTTTATTTTACAGGTAAATTTGTATTTATTTTAACTAGGAAGTTATTAAATAGTTAATAACTATTTAATAACTATTGTACCTAGTTAAAATAAATACAAAGTTGCCTGTAAAATAAATTTAAATCCTAAGCTAGCTACAATGTAACTATTAATTACATTGTAGCTATCTTAGGGTTTATTTTATAGGTAAGTATTTAGTTTTAAATAGGAATAATTTATTTAATTGTAGTAAATTTATTTAGATTATTTTAAATTATATTTAAGTTAGGGGGGTGTTAAGGTTAGGGTTAGACTTAGGTTTAGGGGTTAATAAATTTATTATAGTGGCGGCGACGTTGGGGGCGGCATATTAGGGGTTAATAAATGTAGGTAGGTGTCAGCGATGTTAGGGACGGCAGATTAGGGGTTAATAAAATTTAACTAGTGTTTGTGAGGCGGGAGTGCAGCGGTTTAGGGGTTAATACATTTATTAAAGTGGTGGCGATGTCCAGTCGGCTTAACTACTGACTTTTAAATGCGGTAGGAGTCTGGACAGGAGAGGGTCTACCACTCACTTTTTCAGGCGATCATAATACCGGCAGTAGGAAAATCCCATTAAAAAGATAGGATACGCAATTGACGTAAGGTGATTCGCGGTATGATAAAATCGCGGAAAAAAAGTGAGCGGTAGACCCTCTCCTGCCTGACTCGTAATACCAGCGGGCGTTAAAAAGCAACGTTGGGACCCCTCAATGCTGCTTTTTAAGGCTAACACAAGACTTGTAATCTAGCCGTTAATTAGGTAGCCAGTATAAGTAGTAACTGACTATGTAATGTAGCGTGCCGAGCGGCTAACAGGGACAACTGGAAGTGACGTCTGAAACAGAAACGTATCTATTACTACTCAACTCTTTATTTACTACAGGTGAGCATGTTTTATCTATTATTAGTTCCCTAAAAACACAGTACTAATATAGGAAACACTTTTTTCTTTTTTCACTACATGTATGTGGATTACTCCCTTTGGAAGCACTATTAGAAAATCCCCTACTCTTTCCATTCAATAATCTTTCTCACTGAGGTGAGGGTGAGAACCTCCTAACAGCAGCATCTAGGGTAGGCTACATTTACATAAATATATTGAAGTTTATTTTCTGGCGCTATTTCTACCACCTCCACATTCCATATATATATATATATATATATATATATATATATATATATATATATATATATATATATATATATATATATATATATATATATTTATATATATATAGTAGTGCACTCCCCAGGATTTTCAAAGTTACTTTTAATGTAAACGTTTCGGGGTGTTACCCCCTTCGTCAGACAATAAAAAATAACAATTTGTTATTTTTTATTGTCTGACGAAGGGGGTAACACCCCGAAACATTACATTAACGGTAACTTTGGAAATCCTGGCGAGTGCATCCCCATTCTTTACTACTTTCAATACTATGGAAGCACCCTGGATGGATGAAATGTTAACCGTGAGTGCTGGCCTGCCTGCTGTCTATATATATATATATATATATATATATATATATATATATATATATATATATATATATATATATATATATATATATATATATATATATATAATGCACGCAGCTAGAATAAAAGCAAAATGGAAGAGTTAGTTGGTTTGGCAGAATAGTGATAGCCCCAGGACCACGTCAAGGTCTCTTCCTCCGTGGGTTCCTAACCTACAGCCACACAATGCATGCTTGCGACCAAACACACTGAGATACAAACAAGGGTGACACAGACCCTTTGTAATTTCCCTAAATACATACAAAACACTGAAATGGACTGTGATCTCAAACCAGGGCTAAAAGAACATCACTACAGTTTACCAACATAACCAACACGGTTATATTAAAATACTTTTTACCTCTGTGAGTATCTTGTATCTAAGCTTCTGCAGACTGGCCATTTATTTCAGGTTTGACTGACTTGCATTTAGCCAATCAATGACGACTCATAAATAACTCCATGGGAGTGAGCACAATGTTTATCTAGATGGTACACATGAACTAGTGCTGTCTCAATGCAAAATGCCAAAATGCACTGAGATAAGAGGCGGCCTTCAAGGGTTTATAAATTAGCATATGAACCTACCTAGGTTTAGCTTTCAACAAAGAATACCAAGAGAACAAAGCAAATGTGATTATAAAAGTAAACTGGAAAGTTGTTTAAAATTGTATGCCCTATCTGAATCATGAAAGTTTAATTTTGACTTGACTGTCTCTTTAAGTTTACCTGACAAGCACCCCCTAAAAACTGCAAAAAAACAATCTAAATAAAGGGAGGTAGCTACTTCTCACACTATGGGGCCGAATTATCAAGCTCCGAACAGAGCTTGGTGCCCTGTGTTTCTGGCGAGCCTTCAGGCTCACCAGAAACACAAGTTATGAGACAGCGGTCTAAAGTCTGCTGCTCCATAACCTGTCCGTCTGCTCTGAGGTGGCGGACATACATCGCGGGAAGTCAACCAGATCAAATATGATTGGGTTGATTGACACCCCCTGCTAGTGGACGATTGGCTGTGAATCTGCAGGGGGCGGTATTGCACCAGTTCACAAGAATTGCTGGTGCAATGATAAATGCAGAGAGAGTATGCTGTCGGCATTTATCGATGTGCAGTGGACATGATCCACAATATCGGATCATGTCCGCTCACATCATGATAAATAAGCCCCATTGCCTCTGGAGAAAAAGAGGCTAACTTCCGCCTCCTCACAAACCCCACACCCCTTGCCCTTATCTTAACTTGTTCACTGCCTTAATGTGGGTAAAAAGCCCTCGGAAGAGATATATGCTCTGCGCTGTTTGGTATAAAATCTTCAATCTAAAGAAGCTTCCTCTCTGCTTCCAAAATGGTAATCAAGAAGGTAAAGCAAAGAAAAAACATAATTTATGTAAGAACTTACCTGATAAATTAATTTCTTTCATATTGGCAAGAGTCCATGAGCTAGTGATGTATGGGATATACAATCCTACCAGGAGGGGCAAAGTTTCCCAAACCTCAAAATGCCTATAAATACACCCCTCACCATACCCACAATTCAGTTTAACAAATAGCCAAGTAGTGGGGTGATAAAGAAAGGAGTAAAAAGCATCAACAAAGGAATTTGGAAATAATTGTGCTTTATACAAAAAAGCTTAACTACCATAAAAAGGGTGGGTCTCATGGACTCTTGCCAATATGAAAGAAATTAATTTATCAGGTAAGTTCTTACATAAAATATGTTTTCTTTCATGTAATTGGCAAGAGTCCGCTGAAAAAATAAATCCACAACCCAAAATATAAGTTTATTCTTACAATGAAAAGAAAAAACTCAAACATAAGCAGAGGAATCAAACTGAAACAGCTGCCTGAAAAACTTTTCTACCAAAAACTGCTTCCAAAGAGGCCAATACATCAAAACGGTAGAATTTAGTAAATGTGTGCAAAGAAGACCAAGTTGCTGCTTTGCAAATCTGATCAACTGAAGCTTCATTCTTAAAAGCCCATGAAGTGGAAACTGATCTAGTAGAATGAGCTGTGATTCTCTGAGGCGGGGCCTGACCCGACTCCAAATAAGCCTGAAGAATCAAAAGCTTTAACCAGAATGCCAAGGAAATGGTAGAAGCTTTCTGACCTTTCCTAGGACCAGAAAAGACAACAAATAGACTAGAATTCTTCCTAAAATCTTTAGTAGCTTCAACATAATATGTCAAAGCTCTTACAACATCCAGAGAATGTAAGGATCTCTCCAAAGAATTCTTAGGATTAGGACACAAAGAGGGAACAACAATTTCCTTATTAATGTTGTTAAAATTCACAACTTTAGGTAAAAATTTAAATGAAGTCTGCAAAACTGCCTTATCCTGAGGGAAAATCAGAAAAGGAGACTCACAAGAAAGAGCAGATAATTTGGAAACTCTTCTAGCAGAAGAGAAAGCAAAAAGGAACAACACTTTCCAAGAAAGTAGTTTAATATCCAAAGAATGCATAGGCTCAAAAGGAGGAGCCTGTAAAGCCTTCAAAACCAAATTAAGACTCCAAGGAGGAGAGATTGATTTAATGACAGGCTTGATATGGACCAAAGCCTGTACAAAACAGTGAATATTTGGAAGCTTAGCAATCTTCCTGTGAAATAAAACAAAAAGAGCAGAGATTTGTCCCTTCAAGGAACTTGCAGACAAATCCTTATCCAAACCATCCTGAAGAAACTGTAAAATTCTAAACAAATGCCAGGAGAATTTATGAAAAGAACACCATGAAATATAAGTCTTCCAAACTCGATAATAAATCTTCCTAGAAACAGATTTACGAGCCTGTAACATAGTATTAATCACAGAGTCAGAGAAATCTCTATGACTAAGCACTAGGAGTTCAATTTCAATACTTTCAAATTTAATGATTTGAGATCCTGATGGAAAAACGGACCTTGAGACAGAAGGTCTGGCCTTAATGGGAGTGGCCAAGGTTGGCAACTGGACATCCGAACAAGATCCGCATACCAAAACCTGTGAGGCCATGCTAGAGCTACCAGCAACACAAATGATTGTTCCATGATGATTTTGGAGATCACTCTTGGAAGAAGAACTAGAGGTGGGAAAATATAAGCAGGTTGGTAACACCAAGGAACTGTTAACGCATCCACCGCTTCCACCTGAGGATCCCTGGACCTGGACAGGTACCTGGGAAGTTTCTTGTTTAGATGGGAAGTCCCCACATCTGAACAATCTGAGAAAACACATCTGGATAGAGCGACTACTCCCCCGGATGTAAAGTCTGACGGCTGAGATAATCCACTTCCCAATTGTCTATACCTGGGATATGAACCGCAGAAATTAGACAGGAACTGGATTCCGCCCAAGCAAGTATCCGAGATACTTCTTTCATAGCTTGGGGACTGTGAGTCCCACCCTGATGATTGACATATGCCACAGTTGTGATATTGTCTGTCTGAAAACAAATGGTTCTCTCTTCAACCGAGGCCAAACCTGAAGAGCCCTGAAAATAGCACGGAGTTCTAAAATATTGATTGGAACCTCACCTCTTGAGATTTCCAAACCGCTTGTGCTGTCAGAGATCCTCAGACAGCTCCCTAACCTGTAGGACTTGCATCTGTTGTTATCACGGTCCAGGTTGGATGAACAAAAGAGGTCCCTTGAACTATACGATGGTGATCTAACCACCAAGTCAGAGAGAGTCGAACATTAGGATTTAAGGATATTAATTGTGATATCTTTGTATAATCCCTGCACCATTGGTTCAGCATACAAAGCTGGAGAGGTCTCATATGAAAACGAGCAAAGGGGATCGCGTCTGATGCTGCAGTCATGAGACCTAAAACTTCCATGCACATAGCTACTGAAGGGAATGATAGAGACTGAAGGTTTCCGACAAGCTGAAACCAATTTTAATTGTCTCTTGTCTGTTAGAGATGGACTCATGGACACTGAATCTATCTGGAAACCTAAAATGGTGACCCTTGTCTGAGGAATCAAAGAACGTTTTGGTAAATTGATCCTCCAACCATGTCTTCGAAGAAACAACACTAGTTGATTCATGTGAGACTCTGCAGAATGTAAAGACCGAGCTAGTACCAAGATATCGTCCAAATAAGGAAACACCGCAATACCCGTTCTCTGATTACAGAGAGTAGGGCACCGAGAACCTTTGAAAAGATTCTTGGAGCTGTTCTTAGGCCAAATGTAAGAGCGAAAAATTGGTAATGCTTGTCTAGAAAAGAGAATCTCAGAAACTGAAAGTGGTCTGGATGAATCAGAATATGAAGATATGCATCCTGTAAGTCTATAGTGGACATATAATGCCCTTGCTGAACAAAAGGCAGAATAGTCCTTATAGTCACCATTTTGAAAATTTTTAGATCCAGAACTGGCCTGAATGAATTTTCTTTCTTTGGGACAATGAATAGATTTGAATAAAACCCCAGACCCTGTTCCTGAAACGGAACTGGTATGATTACCCCTGAAAGCTCCAGGTCTGAAACAGACTTCAGAAAAGCCTGAGCCTTTACTGGATTTGCTGGGATGCGTGAGAGAAAAAATCTTCTCACAGGAGGTCTTACTCTGAATCCTATTTGGTACCCTTGAGAGACAATACTCTGAATCCACTGATTTTGGACAGAATCTGCCCAAATGTTTTGGAAGAATCTCAATCTGCCCCCTACCAGCTGAGCTGGAATGAGGGCCGCACCTTCATGCAGACTTGGAGGCTGGCTTTGGTTTCTTAAATGACTTCTGACTTTCTGTTCCTTATTTTGTCGAAAGGAACGAAAACGGTAAGAAGCTTTAGATTTACCCTTATATTTTTTTATTCTGAGGCAAAAAAAAACTCCTTTCTCCCCAGTGACAGTTGAAATAATCGAATCCAACTGAGAACCAAATAACTTATTACCTTGGAAAGAAAGAGATAGTAATCTAGACTTAGCTACCATGTCAGCATTCCAATATTTGAGCCACAAAGCTCTTCTAGCTAAAATAGCTAAAGACATAGATTTAACATCAATTATGATGATATCAAAAATGGCATCACAGATAAAATGATTAGCATGTTGAAGCAAGCGAACAATGCTAGACAAATCAGGATCTGTTTCCTGTTGCGCTAAACTTTCCAACCAAAAAGTTGATGCAGCTGCAACATCAGTCATAGAAATGGCAGGCCTGAGAATATAACCAGAATATAAATAAGCTTTCCTTAGATAAGATTCAAGTTTCCTATCTAAAGGGTCTTTAAAAGAAGTACTATCTTCCATAGGAATAGTAGTACGTTTAGCAAGAGTAGAAATAGCCCCATCAACTCTGGGGATCTTTTCCCAAGACTCCAAACTAACTGCTGACAAAGGATACAATTTTTTAAACCTTGAAGAAGGAATAAAAGAAGTACCAGGCCTATTCTATTCCTTAGAAATCATATCAGAAATAGCATCAGGAACTGGAAAAACCTCTGGAGTAACCACAGGGGGTTTATAAACAGAGTTTAAACGTTTACTAGTTTTTATATCAAGAGGACTAGTTTCCTCAATATCCAATGTAATCAACACCTCTTTTAAAAAAGGAACGAATATTCTCCATTTTAAATAAATAAGTAGATTTGTCAGTGTCAACATCTGAGGAAGGATCTTCTGAATCAGATAGATCCTAATCAGAGGAGGATAATTCAGTATGTTGTTGGTCATTTGAAATTTCATCAATTTATGAGAAGTTTTAAAAGACCTTTTACATTTATTAGAAGGCGGGATGGCAGACAAAGCCTTCTGAATCGCATCAGCAAGAAAATCTTTTATATTCACAGGTATATCATGTACATTAGATGTTGAAGGAACAACAGGCATTGTACTATTACTGATGGACACATTCTCTGCAAGTAAATGCTTATCATGACAACTATTACATACCACAGCTGGAGATACAATCTCCACAAATTTACAACAAATGCACTTAGCTTTGGTAGAACTGTTATCAGGCAGCAGGGTTCCAACAGTGGTTTCTGAGACAGGATCAGATTGAGACATCTTGCAAATGTAAGGGAAAAAACAACATATAAAGCAAAATGATCAATTTCCTTATATGGCAGTTTAAGGAATGGGAAAAAATGCAAACAGCATAGCCCTCTGATATAGAAAAAGGCAAGAGGCATATAGGAATGGGGTTTTAAATAATGAAATTATTTGGTGCCAAGTATGACGCACAACGCAAACTGAAAATATTTTGGCACTAACAACATCCGGAAATGACACACTCACGTCATTGTAGACGCAACCTTGAACAAGAAACTTGGCGTCAACTAAGACGTCGGAAATGAAGAATTTGCGTCATTGGACGTACCTTCATGCCAAAAAAATTCTCGCGCCAAGAATGATGCAATAAACTTTGGCATTTTGCACCCTCACGAGCCTAATTGTGCCCACAAAAATTAGTTAAAAAGCAGTCAATTGAAAAAAAGACTATACCCCAGGTAATAAAAATATTTCCCTAAATATGTTTTTTCCCAAATATGAAACTGCTAGTCTGCAAAAGGAAATATGCATAAACCTGATTCATGGCAAATATTAGTACAATACATATATTTAGAACTTTATATTAATGCATAAAGTGCAAAACCATAGCTGAGAGTGTCTTAAGTAATGAAAAGATACTTACCGAAAGACACACATCCACATATAGCAGATAGCCAAACCAGTACTGAAACAGTTATCAGTAGAGGTAATGGAATATGAGAGTATATCGTCGATCTGAATAAGGGAGGTAGGAGATTAATTTCTACGACCGATAACAGAGAACCTATGAAATAGATCTCCCACGAGGAAAACCATTGCATTCAATAGGCGATACTCCCTTCACAACCCTCTGACATTCACTGTACTCTGAGAGGAATCGGGCTTCAAAATGATAAGAAGCGCATATCAACGTAGAAATCTTAGCAAAAACTTACTTCACCACCTCCATAGGAGGCAAAGTTTGTAAAACTGAATTGAGGGTGTGGTGAGGGGTGCATTTCTAGGCATTTTGAGGTTTGGGAAACTTTGCCCCTCCTGGTAGGATTCTATATCCCATTCATCACTAGCTCATGGACTCTTGCCAATTACATGAAAGAAAAGAGCGCTGTGAAGCTAATACCAAATGCAGGGAAATAAATATCTATTTGAGACAAGTATCTTCATTTTGTTAATTTATTACTAGAGATTAAAATATCATAAAATACAATGTATACAATGAAATTTGTCTAAGAATTTTCTATACTTTGCATTATCTAAGACTCAGAATAGTGTCAGCATCTCCTTTTCAACTTATGTGTGCTCAGTAGTGGAGCTAGTGAGAGTATTTTAGTGATGCAGTTGAGTGTGAATATTCGATTGTGCAATGATATTAATTTTATAAACTAGTGTTAACTGCGTAATAGACGACTGTTTTCATGTGATGCGTTTTTTGTTGTTGTTTTTTTTTTTGCTTCACTTCATAGGAGGAGCCAACGCCCATAGGACGGCTAATCACGGAGACAGCAAACAGATTGTAACACCACTGCAAGTAAACTCTGAAAGAAAAAAGCTCTAGAATCAGCAAAAACGTAATTATAAACCTTCGAACCACAGATTCGGAACCCCTAAAGAAGCATCTTTTTGCACAAGGAAAAGAAATTAGGACTAAGGACACTAGTCTGAAGATTCAGCACAAAATCTTTGGACTATTTTTTCTTGCAACTTCAACTGCAAAAAAGTTATAAGGTCAGAACTTTTTAAAAACAAGTGCACTTTAAAAAGAACGTTCAAAAGGCCACGGTCGCAGTAAGAGAGTTTTTAAAGCGCATACATTGTTTCATTTTAAAATATAACGATTTTAGAATATAACAATTTTTATGAATACATGAATATATGTTTGTTTATCCTCATATGAGCGTATTATCAAAGGTTGGCCAACCAAAATTTGTATTTACCATTCTTTAGGTAATGTCTGTAGAAACACAAAACAAGACATATAACCGTTCAGTAATTACACATTACACATTTGTACTTAACAATCAGACAGATATTGATCTCACATATAGGCATCTTTTTTTATTTCACTTTTGTATTTCACCTTTATGATTTTGCACATTCTAAGGGAATAATAATACTTCCTCCCCAGACGCATCACATTGAAAACAGTCGTCAGTTAATACTAGTTTATAAAATTAATATAATTGCACAATCGAGTATTCACACTCAACTGCATCACTAAAATATTCTCACTAGCTCCACTACTGAGCACACATAAGTTGAAAAAGAGATCCTGACACTATTCTGAGTCTTAGATAATACAAAGTATAGAAAATTCTTAGACAAATTTCATTGAATACATTGTATTTTATGAAATTTTAATCTCTAGTAATAAAGTAACAAAATTAAGATACTTGTGTCAAATAGATATTTATTTCCCTCCATTTGGTATTAGCTTCACAGCGCTCTTTTTTCTTTGCTCTACCTTCTTGGGTAAAAAGCCCTCCCTATGTAGGCACATATCCCGGGCTATCTAATCTACCTTAAATGATAAAGCCACATTGACAGCTTTTAAATCTCTTAATACACATAGCTGTTGAAACGGGACAGAAGGTTTTGAGTGACTTGAAAAATATGAAAGCCGTGATTGGAGGATGACAGGAAGAGGCTTGCGATGACCGGAGAAAGCTGGAGTGGCTGTCAAGATTAAAAGGTAAGTATTTTTACAACACAAGTGAAATGTAAATTTTGATTAAAGGGACACTGAACCAAAAAATGTTATTTTGTGATTCAGAAAGAGCATGCAATTTTAAGCAACTATCTAATTTACTCCTATTATCAAATTTTCTTCATTCTCTTGGTATGTTTATTTGTAAAGCAAAACTGTAAGTTTAGATGCTGGCCCATTTTTGGTGAACAACCTGGGTTGTCCTTGCTGATTGGACAGCACCTTTAAACAAGTGCTGTCCATGGTCCTAAACCAAAAATTTGCTGGCTCCTTAGCTGAGATGCCTTCTTTTCAAATAAAGATAGCAAGAGAACGAAGAAAAATTGATAATAGAAGTAAATTAGAAAGTTGCTTAAAATGACATGCTCTATCTGAATCATGAAAGAAATAAATTTGGGTTCAGTGTCCCTTTAACCCCTTAATGACAACTGACGTACCAGGTACGTCATGCATTAACAAGCAGTTAATGACAATGGACGTACCTGGTACGTCAGTTGTCTGACAGAGTGCTGGAAGTGATCACAATCACTTCCAGCAGCTCTGAGGGTATTGCAGTGATGCCTCGATATGGAGGCATCCTGCAATACCCCTTTACAAGACTCCGATGCAGAGAGAGCCACTCTGTGGCCCTCTCTGCACCGGTAGTGATGGTGCCGATGGTGCCTTTGGGAGGTGGGAGGAGGGAGCGTGTGCGCGCGTGCACGATGCGCGCGCGCGTGCACGATGCGCGCGCACGTGCACGTGTGTGCGTGTGCACGATGCGTGTGCGCGTGCACGTGGGCGCGCGTGCACGTGCACACGTGCACATGCACACATTAGCCCCACTGACACCAATGAAAAATGAAGGGGAAATTTTTTTTTTTTTTTACATTTAAAAGGATCTGGGAGGGGGTGGGGGTATTGTGGGGGGGCTGCTACACTACAGAAATAATTAAACATACAGATAAAAGTTAAAAATAAAATTAAAATAGTTTGGTTTGTGGGGTCAAACTGGGTACTGGCAGACAGCTGCCAGTACCCAAGATGGCGGTAATTAGGTAGGGGAGAGGGTTAGAGAGCTGGAGGGGGGGATCAGGGAGGTTGGTGCTAAGGCAGGGGTCCATCACAACTAAAATATTTTATAATTTTTATTTAAAAAAAAAAAAAAAACTCTTTTATTTAGTACTGGCAGACTTTCTGCCAGTACTTAAGATGGCGGTAACAATTGTGGGGTGGGGGAGGGAAGAGAGCTGTTTGGGAGGGATCAGGGGGTGGGATGTGTCAGGTGGGAGGCTGATCTCTAAAATTAACCCTGCAAGCTCCCTACAAGCTACCTAATTTAACCCCTTCACTGCTGGGCATAATTCACGTGTGGTGCGCAGCAGCATTTAGCGGCCTTCTAATTACCAAAAAGCAACGCCAAAGCCATATAAATCTGCTATTTCTGAACAAAGGGGATCCCAGAGAAGCTTTTACAACAATTTCTGCCATAATAGCATAAGCTGTTTGTAAATAATTTCAGTGAGAAACCTAAAATTGTGAAAAATGTAAAGTTTTTTTTTTTTATTTGCTCGCATTTGGCGGTGAAATGGTGGAATAAAATATACCAAAATGGGCCTAGATCAATACTTGGGGTTGTCTACTACACTACACTAAAGCTAAAATTAACCCTACAAGCTCCCTACAAGCTCCCTAATTAACCCCTTCACTCCTGGGCATAAAACATGTGTGGTGCGCAGCGGCATTTAGCGGCCTTCTAATTACCAAAAAGCAACGACAAAGCCATATAAGTCTGTTATTTCTGAAAAAGGGGATCCCAGAGAAGCATTTACAACCATTTGTGCCATAATTGCAGAAGCTGTTTGTAAATAATTTCAGTGGGAAACCTAAAGTTTGTGACAAAATTTGTGAAAAAGTGAACTTTTTTTTTTTTTTATCGCATTTGGCGGTGAAATGGTGGCATGAAATATACCAAAATGGGCCTAGATCAATACTTTGGGATGTCTTCTAAAACAAAATATATACATGTCAAGGGATATTCAGGTATTCCTGACAGATATCAGGGTTCCAAAGTAACTAGCGCTAATTTTGAAAAAAAGTGGTTTGGAAATAGCAAAGTGCTACTTGTATTTATTGCCCCATAAATTGCAAAAAAAAGCAAAGAACTTGTAAACATTGGGTATTTCTAAACTCAGGACAAAATTTATAAGCTATTTAGCATGGGTGTTTTTTGGTGATTGTAGATGTGTAACAGATTTTGGGGGTCAAAGTTAGAAAAAGTGTGTTTTTTTCCATTTTTTCCTCATATTTTATCATTTTTTTTTAGTAAATTATAAGATATGATGAAAATAATGGTATCTTTAGAAAGTCCATTTAATGGCGAGAAAAACGGTATATAATATGTGTGGGTACAGTAAACGAGTAAGAGGAAAATTACAGCTAAACACAAACACTGCAGAAATGTAAAAATAGCCATTGTCATTAAGGGTAAGAAAATTGAAAAATGGTCCGGTCATTAAGGGGTTAATTAAATTTTTAATCGAATTTTTTAAAAAAACAGGCACTTTATCATCACAATTTACATTCGCTTTAAGTTACTTTTCATTACCCTTTTGAAAATCGATTTAATATATTTACTTACGTGATATCATCATCCAATCTCTCTATGTATCTCTAGTCCCTTTAAATAGCAGAAGTTTTAAACTGACATGCAATATATGTATCCCAAATGTCTCTCATTAGAAAAAAGTAGGTTCACTTGTATGCTTAATATAGAAACATTCCTTTAAGGTTAAAATATAATGAAATTGGTGTCTTTATTCTTCCAATTTTTTTCGCTAGTATTTTTTTTATCTTCTGTGGGCAGGGAACTTTCTAAGAACCTTATTAAACAGCCATAAGCAAAGGTCAACTGGTAAAGGAATTTCAAGCATCTTTGATTTTTTTTATCTCTTATAACCCATATATTTCTTAATAGGTGAATGGTAAATGGAATGACGGAATGACATAGGAATGTGACGTATGTCCAGGTGTATTTCCGCATCTCCAGCACTTATCACTCGCAGTTTTATGTTTTTTTTATTCTAGTGGGTGTAAGGTACAACCTCTCTATTATATTCACATTTAATTCTAGTAATCTACTAGAAATCAATGCCTTGGAGATGTAGGAAAATATTTGGTTTGCTTCTGCATTAAGCTTGTCATTCCATCTATATAGCATGGTTTGTAACCCTGAGGAAGTTGTAATATTGAATAGACATGTGCGATTCTTTTCGGATTGATTCGGAAATTCGGCCGAATTTCTTAAATTCAGCGATTCAGATTGATACGAATTTCCGAATCGAAATAGTGCCGAATATACCGAATAAATCCGAATTAGTTCGGATTTATTCGGTAGATTCGGATGGCCATGGATTACACTAGTATTGTACAGTATATTAGGTTATATCACTCTGCTATGGGTTACACCTAATATACAGTACATAATACTAGTCTAATACACAGCATGTCCCACCTAACACATACCGAAATTCCGAATTTCCAAACCGAATCCAGCCGAATTTATTCGAATCTGAATGAATCCGAAACAAATCTGAAATGAATTCATTCGAATTTTTCCGAATTTGAATCGATCTGAACCGAAATTCGAAAAAATCCGAAACGAACCGAAACTAATTTTTCGATCATGCACAAGTCTAATATTGAATATGTGAGGGAGCGGGTTCGTCTTGTGGTAGAAGAGGATCAACATAACTTCTTATATGTATCATGGTTCTTAGCATATTCCTATTGTCAGGATGTCTCTTTATATATGAATGACATTGATATAAAATATACCATTGACGAAACATTCCTTTACCATTAACCTCTATCTCTGTGAGTGAGTAAAGGTTATTTTATTCCCTATTTGGTGTATCATCAGGGACCTATGATTCATTTTAAAGTTAATCATTTTGTTTTAATAGCATTGAACCTATGTTGTTGCCGTAGCTTATTGGGTGCTTGCCAACAGCATACTCCTGCACAGCCTAGCATATATCAGGGTTTAACTCAGGTCTTCTGATTATAATTTGTCAACCAGTCAATGAACCTCTGTAAAAATATAGCCTCTCCATATTTTAATAAATGAGGAACTCCCATTCCTCCTAATTTTAATGGCAAACTCATAAGTTTTATTTAAATTCTAGCCTGTCTTTTATCCCATATACATTCGAAAAGCTGATTCTGTAATATTGAAGAAAGTTGGGGAGGAAGGGAGATCAGTAATGCTTGCAGAAGATATACATTTTGCGGAAGAATGTCATTTTAAATGTGGTTATTTTTCCCAACCATTAAATATTTTTTGATCTCCATGTTTATAAATCAGCTATAATCATCTTATTAGGAGTATGGGCTAAGCATATTCCTAAATATTTTAGTAACCTCTCTTGTTGTTGAAAAGAACAAATGTTTAAAAGTTGTATGTACTCACCTGGGTAATTGATAGTTAGCTTTTCTAATTTGGACTCATTTATTGGAGACTTTACAAAAAAAATTCCAACTCTGTAATTAATATGGAAATTTAAATTAATGGATCCGATGAAAAAGTAATATGTCATCTGTATATAACAAGAAGTTAGCACAGTCGCAATATCCGAAGTCCTGAAGTTAGCGTGGATCTGCTTTCGCTCACGTTCAAACATTTCACTTTCAATTTGCACGTTTGAAAGTTTAATTCTGGCGCAATTTGTGCGCAAGCAAAAGCACTGAATAGTGCACCATCTTGTAATCTGGTCTGTAGTGTTAGGCTACTGGAATACATCAGTGAAAATTCCAGAACATTTGGGTTTACTACATTTGAATTGGATAAATGTGAGAAAATGTATACATAGCAAATATTTTGTTGCATAGCAGATGTTTTAATCTATTTAAGCAGTTTCTTTTTCTAGCATTTGTCCCTTTAACAGTTATATGAGACTAATTTATATCGAAGGTGTTCATTCCAATATTTTCTGAAAAAAAATATGCAGTGTGTTTACCGCAGGTTTTGAAGGGGCCTTTCAATCTTGAAGTCTTTAAAAAAACAAAACATTATTTGTACAGTTATTTGTACAGTTTTCTAATTTAATTAATTAATTAATTAATTAATTTAATTAATTAATTAATTTTACTTTCTGCAAAATCTGTTCAAGCACATTCTAGTGAAACAATTAGGAACTATATTTCAATCTATCATAAATTACTTTTCATACAGATTAAAGGCTGTGACATTACTGCAAGTGGAGCAGCGCACAGCGTGTAGATGCGGCTGTGCGTGCTCAGCGTGTCCTGCCTTTTAATCTCTGAGCGCTCAGAGATGAAATATCTGAACTTCAGTAGTGATGCAACGCGAAGTGAAGCATCGCTTGCAGTGTGTCACAGCCTTTATACATTATTGGATTTGCGGATGTCTGTCCGCCGCATCAGACCAGGTGGACGGGTTATGGAGTCTTTAGACAGCTGCTTCATAACTTGTGTTTCCGGCGAGTCTGAAGGCTCCATACGGAGCTTGATAAATATGCCCCAAGGAGTAGAAAAAATGATAATAAAATAAGAAGATCTGATGTCCCTGCAAACTCAGACAAATTGAATGTGCTGCAGTGTCAAAGAACAAAGTTGTTTCATATACAAAAATAAACCTAAATTAGCTTTTTTTTATTTTATACTCTGCAGCTGGTATCACAAGTCATTGGAAACACATTAAGTGGCTTTTACAGAACACTGTCACATTAACTAATTCAGAAAAAAAATATCCAATTAATTGAAATCCCAGAGAAAAGGGAGACAAAACTATTGGCTAGATTATGAGTGGAGCGCAAGCGTTTGAGCCCAAGCAATTTAGGGTTTATCGCGAGTTGAAAGTAAACGCAATCACAATTTACGCTAGAATGATTACCGTGACTTCAGAACTATGGCTAACTGTTTTAGCTAATCTAAAAAGTGGCACAGAACACATCACAAATACTTTACAAAGTACACACACTCATAATAACACCATCTAATAAAAACGAATCAAAAAAATATTGCACACAAAAGTTTTAAAAGCTCAAATATATGAGATCTCAGGTGTGAGAAGAAAAAAGGAGCCAAAGTGCTTTAACATAGAGATACATACATATACATGTCTAAAGATGGATATGATGTATTTATATATGTCTATATATGTATTTACAGACATATAAACACCTAAATACATATGTATACATAGATAGACATATATATATATAAGTGCATTGGAGTCTTTGCAGTTAAAGGGACATAATACTCATATGCTAAATCACTTGAAACTGATGAAGTATAACTGTAAAAAGCTGACAGGAAAATATCACCTGAGCATCCCTATGTAAAAAGGGAAAGATATTTTACCTCACAACTTCCTCAGCTCAGCAGAGTAAGTTCTGTGTAAAAAGTTATACTCAGCTACTCCCAGCTGCAGGTAAAAAAAAATAAAAAAAAATGAAGAAATGAACAGCAGCCAATCAGCAGTGCTGAGGTCATGAACTCTTTTTCTGTGATCTCATGAGATTTGACTTAACTCTCATGAGATTTCATAGTAAGCTGAATAGGGAAATAATATGAGAGTGCACGAGGCTCATCCCCTAAGTTGTCCCAGGACAGACATACTAATATGCTGATTAGAAATCCTTTACAATGGGAGGTGGCTACTGAGAAATTTTTGAGGTAAAATATCTTTCTTTTTTACATAGAGATGTTCAGGAGATATTTTCTAGTCGGCTTTTTACAGCTATACTGCATCACTTTCAAGTGTTTAAACATTTGGGTATTATGGCCCTTTAAGTAGATGAAAAAATGTAAAAGCATATTTATGCAATATTTATTTTTAAGTGTTATACTATGTGTTTACTGTAAATATTAAACATTTCAATGTTCTGCACATAGGGGAATATGTTATAAGTATTTCTAAATAGATATTCTTATATATATATATATATATATATATATACCAATATATAATAGCATATATATATTTATATACAGTAGGTATAGATATATATTGTACCAAAAAAAACATCAGATATACTGTATGTAGAAATATTTATTTTCAATAAATAGAACATATTCTGTAATATGAAGAATATTGGAATGTGAAATATTAATATTTTCATGTTGGGTTAGCACAAATGAGAATTTGAAATCAGGTTTGCACAAGAGTGGGGGGGTTCACTTTTTTTTCTCATTGACTTCTATGAAGGAATACGTGAACGTGCACACAATATTCTTAGTTCGGCTTTTTGCACTTGTGGGGTTAGTGCAAGAGCGAAAACGGTTTTCTTTTAATCTGAGCGCAAAAAGCTCGAGTGGAAGTGTTAATTTGCGCTTTACTCATAAGTTGGCCCAATATATTTTATAAATCCAAAAATACTTTCAATGTGGGTATATGAGTGGACAACATGTAATACAAAATATGAATGCTTTTTCCAGCATATATTTGCCATTATTAATCCTAATATATTTCAAAGAATCTTACGTAAAGCAAATATTTAGACTATCAGCTGTCTGGACAGTTCTTGGAAGTAAGTTGTTTTTTCTAGATAAATCATCAACCACACATCAAACAATGTTCTGAAGTTCTGTGTTCCTTTTGAACTCAAATAAGAATGCAGTTATTGACCTCTTAGTTCAAACACAATTGCAGAAGTTAAGTTATTTGCCATTGTCAAAAATTTGCAAGGTGATAACTTGGCAGAAAACTAAACAAAATATTACAAATCAATTTAAAAATAATCCCCTGTACTACTAAAGTGGCACTATAGTCATTTATTTTCTTCATTGCACGTTAAAGGTCAATTTTAAGACTATCGACCATGCACTACTGTTTGTTTAACCCCGCAAAGGGGTTAAACACACAGCAAAAGTGCTGCTTACAAACAGTAAAAGTGCTCTGAGTGGAAGCTGCTGCTGATCCAATCAGTAGCGCGAGTTGCACGACTCAGCTCATTGGATGCCAAAAAGAACGTTTTAGTTTTATGTTCTTTCAATTGTTAAAGGGACACTCAAGTCAAAATAAACTGTTATGGTTCAGAAAGACCATTCCATTTTTACAACACTTTCAAATTTACTTCCATTATCAAAATTTGCACATTCTTTTTATATGCACACTTTCTGTGGAACAAGATCCTACTGAGCATGTGCACAAGAATATGTATATTAGTCTGTGATTGGCTGATGATCACATGATACAGGGGGCCGGAAAATGGGAGAAAAATTTGTCAGAAAAAAAATCTACTGCTGATTTGAAATTCAGAGTAGGTGTTAAATCATTGTCTTTTTATTATGCACTTATTAATTATGCAATTCTACTGCATTGAGTAGTCCTTTAACTATCTGACAATTTGTGTATATAGAGAAACAAATAAAACCAAAACTGCAAGTGAGAACTCAATGTGCAGCATTTAAAGTATAAAATACAAAGTTTACACTCACAATTCAAACATTGTTTAAATGGTAAAGAGACACTAAACCCATTTTTTTCCTTTTACGATTCAGATAGAGCATGTCATTTTAAGCAACTTTCTAACTTACTCCTATTATCAAATTTTCTTTGTTCTTTTGCTATCTTTCTTTTAAAAGCAGGAATGTAAAGCTTAGGAGCCAGCCCATTTTAGGTTCAACACCCTGGATAATGCTAACCCAGGTTCTGAACAGTTGTGTATGGGCTAACGCATTTCGCAGGTAGAACCTGCTTCCTCAGAGGCCTGCCCATTATTCAGTCTACTAGTTTTTTTATTACGTAATTTTTGTCATGTTAATGCAGGGCACTCTTACTGATTTACCTAAATGAATTCGCTCATACATTACAATTTGCTCTATTTAATGGGACATCAAACACTTTGAGATAGTAATATAAAATGATAAATTGTATATATAAAAAAACCTTGACATGATTTATTTTGTCCCCTTTTCCTGTACTTCCCTTCAGAAATTTGTGAGCTTTTCAGTTCCTGTTAGAAATGGAAGTGCAGAACACTGTTATATTCCATACAGCCATTGGCTGCACACTCTAGTGAACTATTTATAACTGTCCCTAATTGGCCACAGCAGAGAAGGTAACCTAAGTTACAACATGGCAGCTCCCATTGTTTTTTAGACACTAACCCTTTACACTTATTTTGTCAATATTTAAACAACTAATGGAACTTTAAAAATTAATCTAAATGTTATTTGCAGATTAATCTTTTCTTTGAATGCTTTATTCTATTTAGTGTTTAATGTCTCTTTAAATAATTAAATGTATATTTCTATTAGTAGAGTACTATATTGTAATTCATATGGCACTCAATTATATCACATTCAAACAAGAAACATAATAATAAAATGAATAAAAAAGTACAATTAAAACAAACATTTAAATGCAGCAAACAGAGATGGCTGAGTCGATAAAAAATTTATTTTAAAAAAGATGGATTTATCTTCCATAATGGGTCACTTGAATTGCAGATCAAGTTTTGGTAATGTGTCAACCATAATGTAGTTGTTTCAAGAAATATATTGGAAGAACAAAAAGAGATCTTTAAATCAGAATTTCTGAGCATATTAGAAAAACAGAAGATACCTGGGTATCAGAGGTCAAATCACTTATGCCAATGAGAAACCTATTGGATTATGCACTTTGGATTAAATATGGCTCAATAATGATATTGATCAGACTGTAATTTTATGATTTTAATCATTTTTGAGCATTTTCAAGTATTTCTAAAAATGTACTTCAGATGTTAAACTATGCTAAATGTTATTAATTAAAGTGCTATATTCAAAAAATTCCCTTGTTGAATTTAGTTTAGCATCTGTTTTAAGGATATAGCTGTTTGAAAGATGATTATTTTAATTTAACTGTTTTTTTTAAAGGGACATTCCAGTCAAAATTGGAATCCACATTTTTGAACAGAAGCATGCTTGTAATATACATGTATTAGCAAAAATGCTTCTCATAAAAAGCTATAGCTGTTTCACTGTGCACCAGCATTTTAAACACAGCACTTGCTCAGAGAGTAATGACAGTTTGTAAATTGCTGACATAATACAAGCCCCACTAGCGCTCTGAATAGCTTCAGTATTTAAAATGCTGGTGCACTGAGAATATCTAGTTATGCTTCACGTGCACGTGCAGAGTAAAATGTTAACACTGTAACAGTGATAACTTTTACTAGAAGCATGTTTGCCAATACATTTATATTGCAAATATTTTTCTATTCAAAGATTTAATGGGACACTAAACCTAAAAAAAAAGTTATTTGCAATCGCAAAATCTATACACTTTACATCACTTTGTAATTTACATTCCATTTCAAGTAACTAGCGTTTAGTAGATATCTGATTCGTAAATTAAACTATTTCCAAACCCACCAACGGCTATGCTTTTCTATCGCCCAATCCAGACCGATAAACCAGGTTATAAAAATGGCAGAATATTGCCGCCATGCGAATGCGCAATATGCTGAATTGTCATCCTTTACGTCACTCACAGGATAGAAGCAGCTGCCCCATGTATGGATGGTAAAGCGGATGACGGAGCTTCTCAGAGCAGGTAAGAGCGGTGCGGTGCGGTGCGAGAATCTACCTACCAATAACGAGCATTAATTCCATATTAACTTAAATTTTCTATGGGTAATTCTGGCATCAGGGAGGGGATATGACCATGCGCGAGTTTATGGATCTCATTACGCATGTGCATGGTGAGGAAACGTCACTTAATTATATGCACGATATCGCCATCTGATAAATGTTTGTAATATGACATTTGCGTTCCTGGTGTGAACAAAAAGCTAAAGTTTTGGAATCCTTTATTTCATCTACGTGCATTTAAATTTTGACCGGAATGTCCCTTTAAATGTAATTTTTAAGTATTGTATTATTAGGTTTGCTCACTGTAGTGCCATTTTAATGACAATTTAGCATTGCACTATAGGGAATATACATTACACTAGATAAACAGAAAATACTGAAATGTGTGATAACATAGATTCAGGTAAACTGCTGAGCATGCCCTGTGTCTCCATGACAACAGCGATACAATAAAAAGAGTAGTTTGAAGGATTCTCATGCCTTTGATGAATATGCTCCACAAAGGCAAAACTGCTCCAAAACTGCTGAATTAAAATTGTAGATTATACTATTAGAGGTCTTCTTGGCAGTTCAATTCTCTGTCTTTCTTTATAATAGGTCCAAATAAGCTGAAAGAATGAAATCCTCTTTACTGGAAATGTTTTAAAGGGACATGATAACCAAATGTTGAAGCACTTGAAACTAATTCAGCATAGCTGTAAAAAAGCTGACTGTGAAAAAGCAAGATATGTTAAATCAAAAGTATTCACACCTCACTGTAAAGAGACTTGTCCCAGGACAAGCTAGGGAGTGGGCATCTGTCATGTGCAGGCACAGTCATGTTATTTTCCTATTCAGTTTAAGTAACTTCTATGAAATCTCATGAGATTTCAGTGAAATTTGATGAGATCACAGCAAAGGGAAAACATTACCTCAGCACTGCTAAAGCTGATTGACTATTTTTTTATTTTATTTTTTATTTTATTTGTTTTAAGTATATCTGTTTACACAGCACATACTCCGGTGAGCTGAAGAAAGTTTGAGTTTTTTTACATAGAGATGCTCAGGTGATATTTTCTTGTCAGCTTTTTTACAGTTATACAGCATCACTTGCAAGTGCTTTAGCATATGAGTATAATGTCCCTTTAACTCAAAGTAGATGCTTAGAATATGGAACTGGTGGGTGATTCCTACTACTTTAAATTAACTTTCTCTCACATCAAATCTAAAGAGAGAACATATTGTATATAAATAAAAATACATTATACTTTGCTGTTCTATATGGTACTTTTAGCACTATCAGCTAGATTACGAGTTTTGCGTTATGGCTGGCTCGCTAATTACTTGTACTTTATTTTCCCTGCTCACCTTTCATAGCACTGCTATCACAGGTTTGCAAAAAAAAACGGCTTGTGCGGGCGATATGGTTGCGTTGAGCTCCATGCTTCACCCAAATACAAGCAGTGTTTTGACATGCTCGTCAGTGTTTTGACATGCTCGTCTATGGGGCACGATTGCCCCATAGACATCAATGGGAAAAGCCGGCTAAAAAAAGCCTAACACCTGCAACCGCGGAGCGTGAAACTCCGTAACGCAGCCCCATTGAAGAAAAAAAATTGTATGTTTAAACCTAACACCCTAACATAAACCCCGAGTCTAAACACCCCTAATCTGCCGCCCCCTACATCTCCAACACCTACATTACACTTATTAACCCCTAATCTGCCACCCCCAATGTAGCCGCCACCTACCTACACTTATTAACCCCTAATATGCCACCCCCTACATCGCCGACACCTACATTACACTTATTAACCACTAATCTGCCGCCCACTACATCGCCGACACATACATTGCACTTATTAACCCCTAATCTGCCGCCCCCAACGTCGCCGCCACATATCTACACTTAACCCCTAATCTGCCGCCCCCAATATCGCCACACCCACTATACTAAAGTTATTAACCACTAAACCTCTGGCCTCCCACATCACTAACACTAAATAAATATATTAACCCCTAACAAAACCCTAACCCTAAGTCTAACCCTAACCCTAACGTAACCCTAACTATAACACCCCTAACTTTAACATAATTAATATAATTCTAAATAAAACTTACTATTAATAACTAAATAATTCCTATTTAAAAATAAATACTTACCTGTAAAATAAACCCTAAGCTAGCTACAATATAACTAATAGTATCTATCTTAGGTTTTATTTTTATTTCACAGGTAAGTTTGTATTTATTTTAACTAGGTAGACTAGTTAGTAAATAGTTATTAACTATTTACTAGCTACATAGTTAAAATAAATACACATTTACTTATAAAATAAAACCTAACCTGCCTTACACTAAAACCTAACATTACAATAAAATTAAATAAATTAAATTAACAAAATACAATTATCTAAAGTACAAAAAAAATAAACATTAAATTACACAAAATAAAAAAGGAAATTATCAAAAATAAAAACGAATTACTCCTAATCTAATAGCCCTATCAAAATAAAAAAGCCCCCCAAAATAAAAAAACGATAGCCTATACTAAACTGCCAATGACCCTTAAAAGGGCCTTTTGCGGGGCATTGCCCCAAAGAAATCAGCTCTTTTACCTGTAAAAAAAATACAAACAACACCCCAACAACAGTAAAACCCACCACCCACACAACCAAACCCCCCAAATAAAATCTAAATAAACCTAAGCTCCCCATTGCCCTGAAAAGGGCAATTTAATGGGCATTGCCCTTAAAAGGGCATTTAGCTCTTTTACATTGCCCAAAACCCTAAGCTAAAAATAAAACCCACCCAATAAACCCTTAAATAAACCTAACACTAACCCCCAACTATCCACTTACAGTTTTTGAAGACCGGACATCCATCCTCAGGCGAGATGATCTAAAGCTCTCTGCTCAGGCGAGATGATCTAAAGCCAGGCAGAAATCACAAACAGAAAAGAGCCGAATGCTGGTGGTGGTCTCCATCTACCCCCATCGCAGCTAACAAATACCCTAAAGGCACATGCCTAGTTTTTTTATTCTGTAAAAACTGAATACACAGGAACTATAGACCGAAAAGCACTATGTGCCCCATGACAAAAAAGTTGCCAGCATGGAAAGAATTCATGCAAAATATAAGGTATTTCTTTACACCTTATATTGTAATGTAGGTGTCGCTTCACATACAGAGCAAGATAAAAAGATCTCAAGTTATAATTATTTGCAGGATCTCACAGTACTGATGAGACTTCTGGGCGGAGAGCTTTAGATCATCTCGCCTGAGCGGAGAGCTTTAGATCATCTCGCCTGAGCGGAGAGCTTTAGATCATCTCGCCTGAGCGGATTGCTTTAGATCATCTCGCCTGAGCGGAGAGCTTTAGATCATCTCGCCTGAGCGGAGAGCTTTACATCATCTCGCCTGAGCGGAGTGCTTTAGATCATCTCGCCTGAGCAGAGAGCTTTAGATCATCTCGCCTGAGCGGAGAGCTTTACATCATCTCGTCTGAGCGGAGTGCTTTAGATCACCTCGCCTGAGCAGAGAGCTTTAGATCATCTCGCCTGAGTGGAGAGCTTTAGATCATCTCGCCTGAGCGGAGAGCTTTAGATCTTCTCGCCTGAGCGGAGAGCTTTAGATCATCTCGCCTGAGCAGAGAGCTTTATATCATCTCGCCTGAGCGGAGAGCTTTACATCATCTCGCTTGAGCGGACTGCTTTAGATCATCTCGCCTGAGCAGAGAGCTTTAGATCATCTCGCATGAGTGGAGAGCTTTAGATCATCTCGCCTGAGCGGACAGCTTTAGATCATCTCGCCTGAGCGGAGAGCTTTACATCATCTCGCCTGAGCGGAGAGCTTTACATCATCTCGCCTGAGCGGAGTGCTTTAGATCATCTCGCCTGAGCGGAGAGCTTTAGATCACCTCGCCTGAGCAGAGAGCTTTAGATCATCTCGCCTGAGTGGAGAGCTTTAGATCATCTCGCCTGAGCGGAGAGCTTTAGATCATCTCGCCTGAGCGGAGAGCTTTACATCATCTCGCCTGAGCGGAGTGCTTTAGATCACCTCGCCTGAGCAGAGAGCTTTAGATCATCTCGCCTAAATGGAGAGCTTTAGATCATCTCGCCTGAGCGGAGAGCTTTAGATCTTCTCGCCTGAGCGGAGAGCTTTAGATCATCTCGCCTGAGCGGAGAGCTTTATATCATCTCGCCTGAGCGGAGAGCTTTACATCATCTCGCTTGAGCGGACTGCTTTAGATCATCTCGCCTGAGCAGAGAGCTTTAGATCATCTCGCATGAGCGGAGAGCTTTAGATCATCTCGCCTGAGCGGACAGCTTTAGATCATCTCGCCTGAGCGGAGAGCTTTACATCATCTCGCCTGAGCGGAGAGCTTTACATCATCTCGCCTGAGCGGAGTGCTTTAGATCATCTCGCCTGAGCGGAGAGCTTTAGATCACCTCGCCTGAGCAGAGAGCTTTAGATCATCTCGCCTGAGTGGAGAGCTTTAGATCATCTCGCCTGAGCGGATAGTTTTAGATCATCTCACCTGAGCGGAGTGCTTTAGATCATCTCACCTGAGCGGAGAGCTTTAGATCATCTCGCCTGAGCAGAGAGCTTTAGATCATCTCGCCTGAGCGGAGTGCTTTAGATCATCTCGCCTGAGCAGAGAGCTTTAGATCATCTCACCTGAGCGGAGTGCTTTAGATCATCTCGTCTGAGTGGAGAGCTTTAGATCATCTCGCCTGAGCGGAGAGCTTTAGATCATCTCGCCTGAGCAGAGAGCTTTACATCATCTCGCCTGAGTGGAGAGCTTTAGATCATCTCGCCTGAGCGGAGAGCTTTAGATCATCTCGCCTGAGCGGAGAGCTTTCGATCATCTCGCCTGAGCGGAGAGCTTTCGATCATCTCACCTGAGTGGAGAGCTTTAGACCATCTCACCTGAGCGGAGAGCTTTAGATCATCTCGCCTGAGCGGAGAGCTTTAGATCATCTCGCCTGAGCGGAGAACTTTACATCATCTCCCCTGAGCGGAGAGCTTTAGATCATCTCGCCTGAGCGGAGAGCTTTAGATCATCTCGCCTGAGCGGAGAGCTTAAGATCATCTCGCCTGAGCGAATAGCTTTAGATCATCTCGCCTGAGCAGAGAGCTTTAGATCATCTCGCCTGAGCGGAGAACTTTACATCATCTCGCCTGAGTGGAGAGCTTTAGATCATCTCGCCTGAGCGGAGAGCTTTCGATCATCTCGCCTGAGCGGAGAGCTTTCGATCATCTCACCTGAGCGGAGAGCTTTAGATAATCTCTCCTGAGCGGAGAGCTTTAGATCATCTCACCTGAGCGGAGAACTTTACATCATCTCACCTGAGCGGAGAGCTTTAGATCATCTCGCCTGAGCGGAGAGCTTTAGATCATCTCGCCTGAGCGGAGAGCGCTTAAGATCATCTCGCCTGAGCGAATAGCTTTAGATCATCAAGCCCCATGAGACTAGACATGGGTGGAGATGCAAATAGATAAACTGTAAATAAGTTTAACCTTAAAGGGACTGTAAAGTAAAACTTAAAAACTTTCATGATTTAGATAGAGCATGCAATTTTAAATATTTTTCTAATTTACTTCTAATATCAAATTTATTACTTTCAACTTGAAATAAAAGTTCCTGATGAATTCCCCAGTCACGTTACATAGGTCACACTGCTCCTGCTTATATTCTCAAGCCAGCAAAATGATCACCAATATGGTGGCTTCTTCCCCTTTGTCCCACTTATCTACTAGTTCCTGTTACATTTGCTTCTAACAATGAGGTTTGTGGTTTAGAGAGAGGAGGTCCTGATACGTTAAACAGGATCTGCAGTACAAGGTGAGTTTTCCCAAAAGGGTTTGAGGTGAGGAATTACCTCACGTCCATCCTGCTCCTCTTGAGAGCAGGAAAATAAAATACACAAATGTAATACCAGGAATATAATGTGCTTCATTCTCTTGCTACATTTTGTTGAAAAGCATACTTAGGTAGGCTCAAGAGCAGCAATGCGCTACTGGGAGCTAGCTGCTGAATGGGGGCTGCACATATATGCCTCTTGTCATTGGCTCACTCAATGTATTTAGGTAGCTCCCTATAGTACATTGCTGCTCCTTCAACAAAGGATAAAAACAGAATAAAGAAAAAATGATAACTGAACTAAATTGGAAAGGTGTTTTGTTTTGTTTTTTAAATTGCATGCTCTATCTCAGTGATGGACAACTCCAGATGTTTCGGAACTACATTTCCCATGATGCTCGACTGGACATCAGAGCGCCTAAGCATCATGGGAAATTAAGTTCCAAGACATCTGGGGCGCGATCCGATATAGATCGTAGTTTGCGGCGCAAGCGAGGGAACCCCCGCTGCCCGTAGTTTCAGCTCGCAACTCGACCTATCCCATATACGGCGCTGTCAGATGCTAAAGTCGGATAAACCAGCGATGTCCAGAAATCTGCGTAAGTACAAATTTCTGGAGTCGCCAGTGATTTACGGCACTTTAGAAACTGCCAGCGCCTACAAAACCTGACTAAGTTATAAAATCTCCTGTACTGTCTAACACGCCTCCCAAACATAGCCCGACACGTCTAACCCTCTATCCGCTATCCCCCCTCACTCTCCTAATAATAAAAAATGTATTAACCCCTAAACCGCCGCTCCCGGCCCCCGCCGCCACCTAATTAAGTTATTAACCCCTAAACCGCCGCTCCCAGACCCCTCCGCCACCTACATTAACTACCCCTCTAATGTGAGCCCCTTACACCGCCGCCAGCTACATTAACTACACCCTAATGTGAGCTCCTACCCCGCCGCCAGCTACATTAACTACCCCCTAATGTGAGCTCCTACCCCGCCGCCACCTACATTAACTACCCCCTAATGTGAGCTCCTACCCCGCCGCCAGCTATATTAAAATTATTAACCCCTAATCTAATCCCCCTACCCCGCCGCCAGCTGTATTAAATTAATTAACCCCTATTCTAAATCCCCCTACACCGCCGCCACCTATATTACATTTATTAACCCTAATCTAATCCCCTATACCGCCGCCACCTATATTAAATTAATTTACCCCTAATCTAATCCCCCTATACCGCCGCTACCTATATTAAATTAATTAACCCCTAATCTAATCCCCCTATACCGCCGCCACCTATATTAAATTAATTAACCCCTAAAATACTAAACTATCCCTACCACTAAACCTAAGTCTAACCCTACAAATAGCCCTGAAAAGGGCTTTTTGCGGGCCATTGCCCTAAAGTAATCAGCTCTTTTACCAGCCCTTAAAAGGGCTTTTGGCGGGGCTTTGTCACAAAGTAATCAGCTCTTTTGCATCTAATCTAAATCCCCCTACACCGCCGCCACCTATATTAAATACATTACCCCCTAATCTAATCCCACTATACCGCCACCACCTATATTAACTGTATTAACCCTAATTATATTAGGGTTAATATAGTTATTATATTATATATATTAACTATATTAACCCTAATTATATTAGGGTTAATATAGTTAATATAGTTATTATATTATATACATATATATTAAGTATAATAACCCTATCTAACTCTAACACCCCTAACTAAATTCTTATTAAAATAAATCTAATTAATATTAATATTATTAATTAAAATATTCCTATTTAAATCTAAATACTTACCTATAAAATAAACCCTAAGATAGCTACAATATAATTAATAATTACATTGTAGCTATTTTAGGGTTTATATTTATTTTACAGGTAACGGTATTTATTTTAACTAGGTACAATAGCTATTAAATAGTTAATAACTATTTAATAGCTACCTTGTTAAAATAATTACCAATTTACCTGTAAAATAAATCCTAACCTAAGTTACAAATACACCTACACTATCAATAAATTAAATAAACTACAAATCTCTAAACTAAAATACAATTAAATACACTAAACTAAATTACAAAAAATAACAAACACTAAATTACAAAAAATAAAAAAAGATTTACAAGAATTTTAAGCTAATTACACCTATTCTAAGCCCCCTAATAAAATAATAAAGCCCCCCAAAATAAAAAAAATGCCCTACCCTATTCTAAATTAAAAATTAACCAGCTCTTTTACCAGCCCTTAAAAGGGCTTTTTGCGGGGCATGCCCCAAAGTAAACAGCTCTTTTGCCTGTAAAAAAACCCACAATACCACCCCCCAACATTAAAACCCACCACTAACATACCCCTACTCTAAACCCACCCAAATCCCCCTTAAAAAAACACTAAGCCCCAGAAGATCTCCCTACCTTGAGTCATCTTCACCCAGCCGGGCCGAACTCTTCATCCAATCCGGGCGATATCTTCATCCAAGCGGCAAAGAAGAAGTCTTCCAACCGGCGATGTCTTCATCCAAGCGACAAAGAAGAAGTCTTCCATCCGGCGATGTCTTCATCCAAGCGACAAAGAAGAAGTCTTCCATCCGGTGATGTCTTCATCCAAGCGGCAAAGAAGAGGTCCTCCATAGGGGCAAAGTTTTCCTCCAAGCGGCATCTTCAATCTTCTTTCTTCAGCCCTCCGACGCGGAACATCCAGCTGGCCCGACGACTGAACGACGAATGGAGTTTCCTTTAAATGACGTCATCCAAGATGGCGTCCGTCAAATTCCGATTGGCTGATAGGATTCTATCAGCCAATCGGAATTAAGGTAAGAAAATCTGATTGGCTGATTCAATCAGCCAATCAGATTCAAGTTCAATCCGATTGGCTGATCCAATCAGCCAATCAGATTGAGCTCGCATTCTATTGGCTGTTCCGATCAGCCAATAGAATGCAAGCTCAATCTGATTGGCTGATTGGATCAGCCAATCGGATTGAACTTGAATCTGATTGGCTGATTGAATCAGCCAATCAGATTTTCTTACCTTAATTCTGATTGGCTGATAGAATCCTCATGTCCTTGTTTGAAACTTTCAAATACACTATTTGTTTTTATTTTATTTTAAGTTGTTGAATGGGTAAGATTAATCTCATGCCGTCATAATAAAATGTATCTACTTATACAAATGTTAACAATAGGAATAAAAGGGTCAATATTTTAACTTTTTTATATACATTGTGTTGACAGATAAACCCATATGATATATAATATTAAGTTACTTTTATATTTGTGAGGCAGCTATTGTGTGGAAAATAAGCTAATACTGTACTGAGTCAAAAACAGGTGAAATATATTTATATATATATGTATGTGTGTGTATATATATATATATATATATATATATATATATATATATATATATATATATACAGGGAGTGCAGAATTATTAGGCAAATTAGTATTTTGACCACATCATCCTCTTTATGCATGTTGTCTTACTCCAAGCTGTATAGGCTCGAAATATTGTGGTCTAATGACATCAACACCCTATATCAGGTGTGCATAATTATTAGGCAACTTCCTTTCCTTTGGCAAAATGGGTCAAAAGAAGGACTTGACAGGCTCAGAAAAGTCAAAAATAGTGAGATATCTTGCAGAGGGATGCAGTACTCTTAAAATTGCAAAGCTTCTGAAGCGTGATCATCGAACAATCAAGCGTTTCATTCAAAATAGTCAACAGGGTCGCAAGAAGCGTGTGGAAAAACCAAGGCGCAAAATAACTGCCCATGAACTGAGAAAAGTCAAGCGTGCAGCTGCCAAGATGCCACTTGTCACCAGTTTGGCCATATTTCAGAGCTGCAAAATCACTGGAGTGCCCAAAAGCACAAGGTGTGCAATACTCAGAGACATGGCCAAGGTAAGAAAGGCTGAAAGACGACCACCACTGAACAAGACACACAAGCTGAAACGTCAAGACTGGGCCAAGAAATATCTCAAGACTGATTTTTCTAAGGTTTTATGGACTGATGAAATGAGAGTGAGTCTTGATGGGCCAGATGGATGGGCTCCAGTCTGACTTAGACGCCAGCAAGGTGGAGGTGGAGTACTGGTTTGGGCTGGTATCATCAAAGATGAGCTTGTGGGGCCTTTTCGGGTTGAGGATGGAATCAAGCTCAACTCCCAGTCCTACTGCCAGTTTCTGGAAGACACCTTCTTCAAGCAGTGGTACAGGAAGAAGTCTGCATCCTTCAAGAAAAACATGATTTTCATGCAGGACAATGCTCCATCACACGCGTCCAAGTACTCCACAGCGTGGCTGGCAAGAAAGGGTATAAAAGAAGAAAATCTAATGACATGGCCTCCTTGTTCACCTGATCTGAACCCCATTGAGAACCTGTGGTCCATCATCAAATGTGAGATTTACAAGGAGGGAAAACAGTACACCTCTCTGAACAGTGTCTGGGAGGCTGTGGTTGCTGCTGCACGCAATGTTGATGGTGAACAGATCAAAACACTGACAGAATCCATGGATGGCAGGCTTTTGAGTGTCCTTGCAAAGAAAGGTGGCTATATTGGTCACTGATTTGTTTTTGTTTTGTTTTTGAATGTCAGAAATTTATATTTGTGAATGTTGAGATGTTATATTGGTTTCACTGGTAAAAATAAATAATTGAAATGGGTATATATTTGTTTTTTGTTAAGTTGCCTAATAATTATGCACAGTAATAGTCACCTGCACACACAGATATCCCCCTAAAATAGCTATAACTAAAAACAAACTAAAAACTACTTCCAAAACTATTCAGCTTTGATATTAATGAGTTTTTTGGGTTCATTGAGAACATGGTTGTTGTTCAATAATAAAATTAATCCTCAAAAATACAACTTGCCTAATAATTCTGCACTCCCTGTATATATGTATATATATATATATATATACATATGTTAACAAGGGAGAGCACTCTCACTCAGTATATCAACACAAAACTGTCACTCTCTGGTCTTTCCAAAAACAATCTTTTACTGTGAAACTTTTACTTTCACAGTAAAAGATTGTTTTTGGAAAGACCAGAGAGTGCCAGTTTTGTGTTCAGATATATATATATATATATATATATATATATATATATATATATATATATATTATATATAAGTTAGAAAGGAGGGAGGAGATAATACCACTGGTATAATAATTATTTCAACGTGCAGCCCTTTAACATAATATATAAGACGTTAATAAAGAAAGAAAAAAGTGATATATATGACTATCGCTTTAAAGAAAGGTACACATTGCACAGAAGAAACGTTTCAGAGTGAACAAGGTTCATCTCATGTTTATTGACTGCATCAAGCAGGTGTGAGGATTAGATATCATTACCAGGGATAATCGTGATTAATGTGACAAACAATTCAAACAGTATAAAAACACTATAATCTTAGAAATACCTTGAAAAAATTAGACAGATTATAAGAGGATAATTCCCCCAAAATTGCATAAGCATAATACGGTAAATGTATATACATAGAAACGGAATATACTCATAAATAGCTGGCCAGCTAGCATAACCGTAAAAGTATCAAATTGGGAGTACCTCCCAGAGCGTTCTCCTAAAAGGCTCTCTCAAAGAGAGCTACGTGATGTCTGTGATAAGAACAGCCAATGAGAGGAATGCCCAAACAATGCCAAAGGATCGCAGAGCTATACTGCTCTACGCTCTTCACCTCACAGCTTCCACAAGCTTGTAGCATATGGACAGTACCAAGTCTTTTTCAGTGGATGGTATTAAATGCTATGACATTAGATTCTTTTTCAATTGCAATTCCACAGGGGTCATCTACCTCTTATGTTGTTCGTGCCCAGTCTTTTTTTTTTTAAATATTTTATTTTTCCAGTACAGCAGACAGGCACAAATGAAAACAAGAACAAATTAAACAGCATACATTTAAGCAGTGAACAATTAGCCTTCCACAGCACTGGGTTTTGATTTTTAACATAATACTCCTCCTTCTCCTCCCCACTCTCCCCCTATCTTGTCCCTACCTTTATCCTTGGAATATATATTTGACATCTAAGATAACAAACTAGTGATCTAGGAGCTCCCCTTATCAAGCTAGCGTATTTCCTTTACTCTCCTCATGTAAGAACCATTGTCTCTTTTGGGGTCCTCCAAAAGTCTCTTGTATTGCGGGATCCGGCTTACCCTCTAGACAGAGAGCTCCTGTCTGATCTCCAGAAGGCAGGACAATTACAAACATCAAATAATGAAAAATTAACTCCCTCTACCCATACCTTCCCCCTTCCTTTCACACCTCTACCAAAATGTGCACTTCTGACCTCCCCCGGGGCGCCTCCTCCAGGGCTACCCTCTCCGACTCCACTCAGCTATTCTCATATCAGTATGTTTATCTACTTAGTTGAAGATGTTCCACTTTCCCAGTAATTGAGCATTCAAAATGTAATCAGAGTTTTTAAGTGGGTATAGGACCTGTCTTTGATGTGTGAGATCTAGGGTATCTATAAAAGGTTCCCACTTAGTCATGAATTTCTTCGTCCGTCGTGTAATGTCCCCTTGTGTGTCTAACTGTTCGCAGATCATCTGTTTTCTTAGAGCCCCTTTGAGTTGCAGCAGGCTGGGCGAGGTAGACATCATCCACTGTTGGAGGATGAGTTTTCTGGCATGCAAAACTACATTGTGGATGAACTCTGAATGCTTCCCTAATTTTGTCTGTGAATGTAGTAAGATAACCATTTCTATCGTTAAGCTAAATCTCACTCCAATACTACTCTCAACCCATCTCCGCGTCATACCCCAGAATTTAGTTAGCTTTGGACAAGTCTTTATCATATGTAATACATCAGGATCTTTATATGCACATTTCGGGCACAGACCCGAAGAGCTTTGTACCCATCTGTGGAACATCTTGGGTGTGATGTACACATTGTGGATCAATTTTGTGTGTGATTCGCGTAAGTCATTCGATAAAGTGGCTTTTCTCACTCTAGATATACTCTGTTCTATATCGTGATCTGTCACATCGTGACCCATCAGTGTGCTCCAGGTATTCTGGAGGTGTGTTTTAAGCACGTTATTAGGTTCAGTTTGAAGGGCACTGTATGCGCATGAGATGGAGGTCATCCCCCCCTTCGTCAGTGTCAGAAGTCTGTATATGCTACAGGCAGTGTCAGGCATGGATCCTGTTCTCAGCAGGTTCTGGACATAGTGTCGCATCTGGAGGTATGCAAAGTGGTGTGTGTTGGGAATATTATAGTCTTTTTGAAGGTCTCTGAAGGGCCGAATTGATTTTCTATCATCCATTAATGTTTGCTGAACCATAGTGATCCCCCATCTCTCCCACTGTTTAAAGGGTTTTGTCGTGAACCCTGCAGGGAAGTCTGGGTTACCCTGCAACGGTAAATAAATTGTATGTTTGTGTGAAACGTTAAGCGTTCTGCACATCTTCCACCAGGCCCTTATAGGCTGGTATAGAGGGGGTATCTCCCTAGCTATGGGTTGGATCTGTGCATGCGACATATGTGGTAGCATCTTCAGGGACCATGGACTAATAAGTTCTGATTCGAGTGCATAGTTAGTAAAGTAGTTCCCATCAACTAGCCAATCCATTACATACTTGGCCAAGGCTGCCCAGTTGTAATGTTCAATGTTTGGGAGTCCAAAGCCTCCCATTGCAGGTTGGCACGTCATTTTATGATAGCTCAATCTGTGTTTCTTCCCCTTCCATAGAAAATGGAGAATATCCCTATTTAAGGCTTTAAGATCCTGCTTATGCAGCAGTTCCGGCAACATCTGTAAAGTGTACAAAAGTTTGGGGAATAAAATCATTTTAATTAACCCCACTCTCCCGGATAATGTTAGCGGTAACCCCTCCCAATTCACCAGCAACTGCTTTAGTTCTTTCAACAGTGGCGTGAAGTTTGCTCTATACCAATTGGCAGGGTTGCTAGTCAGCGTGATGCCTAGGTACTTAAAGGGGCCGTGGATGATTTTGAAATTGTCCCTCAAGGGGATAGAGGGGTTTCCATTATGCAACCATAACAGTTCGGATTTATCCTTATTTATTTTATACCCTGATATGTCACTAAAGTCTGATATAATCTGCATGATAGTGGGAATATGTGTTCTAGGGTCTCGCGTGTATAATATCATGTCGTCCGCAAAGAGAGATAAGTGAATAACTTCCTTGCCTATGTTAATCCCCAGAGTGTCTTTCCTAATTTTAATCGCTAGGGGTTCCAATGCCAAGTCGAAAAGGAGTGGAGAGAGGGGACACCCCTGCCTCGTACCCCTCATGAGGAAAAATGGTTCAGACGGTGTTCCATTGATCAAGATCGCTGCCTGGGGGTTACTGTAAATAGCTTTAATAGCCGTCAGAAAAGGACCCTGCACTCCGAATCTCCCCATCACCGTAAAGAGGTGATCCCAAAGCATCTTATCGAATGCCTTTTCCGCATCCACCAGGATCAGGCAAGCATCTTCGTCATTCCTATGTTGGGCTTCAATACTCTTACCCCAAAAATGGGCAAGTATTAATTGGAGTTGTCTCATATTCCGAACCGCAGATCTACCCTGCACAAACCCGGTTTGGTCTCTATGTACTAGGAAAGGGAGTACTCCTGCAAGTCTATTGGCCAATATTTTAGTAAACAATTTATAGTCTACGTTTAGTAGGGAAATTGGACGATATGATGCCGTCAGTAACGGGTCTCTATCCTGTTTCGGTATGACTGTCACATTCGCTTCTGCGAAGCGATTAGATAATTTTGCTCTCCCACCTAGTATCGCATTATACAAAGTGGCCAGGGTGTCTACCGTTTCTGTCTTAAGCATTTTGTAGAATTCCCCAGGTAGCCCATCGGGCCCCGGGGTCTTCTCCAGCGGTAGTGTTTCTATTGCTTTGCTGACCTCAATTGGGTGAATTGGGGCATTAAGCTTTTGTAGTTGCTCATCTTCCACTTGTGGTAAGTGAAGGTCTTTCCAAAAAGTCTCCTTTTTGGTCGAGCACACCTCCTGGGAATCATAAAGATTAGAGTAGTAGTCAACAAAAGTTTTGCGTATGTCTGAGTCCTGTGTAAGGATTTTGTCCCCTGCTCTTATGGCCACTACAGTGTTTGGCTTTCGTTCAAGCTTAGTTAGTTTTGCCAGTAGCTTACTAGTACGATTTCCAAAGCGATAGTATTTAGCTTGTAATCTATTCTGGGCATTTACAGATGTCTGAATGAGGTATGAATCTCTGAGACTCTTGGTGTCCCTATACTTAACTCTGTTCAGGGTTGTGGGATTCCTTAGGTAACGGTTTCTAGCATTCAGCAACTGCCGGAGAAGCAGGTCCCCCTTTGCCCTACGGGTTTTCATTAGTTTAGCTGCATACGCTGTGACTACCCCCCTTAACACTGCCTTTGCCGACTCCCAGAACAGCGAGATATCCCCAAGATGCTGGGTATTCAGGTCTTTATAGACTAGCCATTCCCCAATAAGGTATTTATGCAAATTTAGATCCTGATACAGATGTGTGGGGAACCTCCATCTACAAGACTGTCTATGTGGTGTAGTCGTACTCACTGTCATGGAAACTGGAGCGTGGTCCGAAATAGTAATGGGATCTATTTGTGTGTCTGTAATTCGTGGCGAGAGGGACTTGGTGACTAAGAAGTAGTCTATGCGGGATAGAGTGGTTTTGGATGGGTGTAAGCATGTGTGGTCTCTTGCCTCCGGGTTTCTGTCTCTCCAAATGTCAGAAAGTGAGAGTGTGTTCCTAAAATTCTTAAGGATTAATGTTTCCCTTTTTGAGTTTGGCCATGGCTGTATTCGCTGATTAGTAATGTTTGGATCCCTAAACCTATCTGCTGGTATGAATGGCGCTATGTTGTAGTCTCCACCTACAATGATGGGAAAGTCAGTGAATTGGATAAGTAGAGTTTGTAGTCTGTCCCAGAAATTCTTCTTTTCCACGTGGGGACCATATACCCCACATAATACTAGTTGTACTGCGTCAATTTCTAACTTGGCAATTAGGTATCTGCCTTCTCTGTCAGCTATTGTTTGTGTTATGGTATAATTGAGACCCTTTCGGAATAATATGGCAACCCCTCTCGCTCTCTTTTCCTCAAAAGGTGTATACAGTACCTCTCCCACCCAACTCTGTTTAAGTTTTTGATGTTCTTTTTGTGAGAGGTGTGTTTCCTGTAATATTGCTATGTCTGCTTTCTTAATGTTTAATTGCCGAAGTATTGCTTTTCGCTTGATTGGGGATGTGATTCCCCCCACGTTCCACGTTAATAGCTTCATCTTGTATTAGGTTGTGTGTCCACTCAGGTTTTTATTTTGTCTGGGTGCTATGTATCTAGTCTCCCTAGTTGGATAGGTCCCTGTGTTCCCTCCGACAGTTAAAGAGTATCAGTGTGTGAGTTTTAGAAAGTTTACCTTACCACTCTCCCTGGAGCGACGCCCCAAGGTCAGCCGGATCAGTTTTAGTCTTAGTGCGTACAATCTGAGAGAGGAAATACATGCATAACTATGTATCAATGCAAAAACAGATATTTTAACCCTTACACAACAAAACAAAACAACCCAACCCTCTTCCCCTACAGTGCCAAACCTCTTTAATAAGAAACAGAACTTTTATAAAAGAGCCCGCCCCCCCCCTCACATTGTAAGGATACTGGTCTGTGCAACCTATCTTTCAAGTAGCAACACAGTCTGTGGGCCCATGTTGCCCCTCATGTTGGCGGATCAGCGTCTCTGTCCTTTTCAGTCTGCTGGCGGTTATCTTCTCTCAGAAGATGGAGGTTGAGCTGCTCTGGGGAATCAAAAAACAGGGGGCCTCTCGCTGTCTGAAGCCTCAGCCTTGCCGGGAACAGTAGCGCAGCCGACCTCCCTTGTTCCATTAATTGCTTGCAATATGGTGAGAATTCTCTCCTTCTAGCTGCAACTGTGGCTGAATAATCCTGAAACAAATAGATTCTTTTGCCTTCATATTCTAGTGGGGACCTCTTCCTGTAAGCTTGCAAGATGGTGATTTTATCCTTAAAGTTAAGGTATTTAACCATCACTTGGCGTGGTTGCTGGTTGTTCCCTCCTTGCTTCCTTAGTTCTCCGACCCTGTGCGCTCTTTCTACTATACAGGGCATCTCATCCTGTGGGATTTTCAGGAGGTTTGGCAGGGTCTTTTCTGCGAATTCTACCAGTTGTGCATTTGGGAGTGCTTCAGGAACCCCCACTATTCGCAGGTTGTTCCTTCTCGATCTATTTTCTAGATCATCAATTTTTGCCCACAGTCTCTCATTTTGTTGCTGTAATGTTTGAACGGTAGAATTGGTCTCCCTGTGGCGGAGTTCACTCTCTGCTACTTTATGCTCCACTTGAGTCAATCTGCCATTAAAGGATTTAACTTCTGCAGTGAGTGAGTCCATTCCTGATTGAAGTTGGTCTATCTTTGGGAGGAACAGCGCTGAAATCTGAGAGACAATTGGATGGGTGTCTAAAGAGTTGGTGGGTGACATTTCCTCCGAGAATCCTGAAGTTTGATGGGTTTCTGTTTGGTTTTTCTTTTTATCAGCATTCTTCAGCCTGTTTGACATCGTGGCTGTTGTCTTGGTGAAGGAATCGTAATATTTTTGCATACAGTTCTGGTAGATTTGGAACTGCTAAAATCAGCTATGGAAGGGGGTGCGTTGATTTTTTGGTTTCCTTTTTTAGCAGGTCGAGAACTCTCTCTGCTGATCCACACAGCCACAGATTGCCAGGTACGCTCTAGAGTAGATTGAGGTTACAATGAATGAATGATGGGTGAGCCGGGGGGGGGTCTGGGCTCAAATCTGTCTAGCCCTGCATGGCCCCAGCACCCGTATGTATAAACTAATGGGGGGTGAGATTATAAGTCCGCGACACTCCCAACCCCTAAATCAGCCTTGCAATATCCTTGTTTATTGTGGAGCACAGCTGTAGGTAGGGGTGTATTGCCTGTGGTGTGGGTAAAGAAGGTGGTCCTCACTGATCTATCAGGCTTTAATAGGTAGAGTGCGGGTGAGTTATTAGCAGAGGATGCTGGGAGTATCTTATAATTAGTTGGGTTTGCCTACCAGATATGCTGTGTGTGAGAATTAAATTGGTGAGAACCTTAATGATCCTTTCAGTCCCCCAGGCTATAGGGCATCTGGGAAGTAGACAAGAAGCAGTGTCTATCCCCTGCAGTGGAGCACCCCCAGCAAACGTTACTCTGGAACAAGGAGGAGTGAGTGCAAAAGTGTCTCTTAAACTGGACGTCCTTTTTAATTATGCAGCTTTTGTGTTTTCTGTTGGTAGGCTGTTTCCCTTATTGTTTGTACTGTAATGTCCGATCAGCAAGATAATGTGCGACTGCTGGGGAGCTCTCCTATTTTATCCCTGTTCGTGAATTTCTATTATAAAAGCAGTAGTGGCGTGCTGGGATTCTGTTCTAGTCTATCCAACAGCCACGGTCATTAGGGGATAGCTGGTAGCTTATGTGGAGGGTACCGTTTGCCTTTTCAATCTGTTTATTTTATATTTCTGTAATACACCCCTCTCTTATACAAAATTATCCTGGGACCCCGGATGGAGTTCACCAAAGACACCGGCTGCCTCTTGCAGAGTTGTTGCGCAGCGCCACCCGGTATCTCCACAATGTAAGAAAGATGGCGTTTTTCCCGCTCCCTGCAAGACTCACCCTCTGACCGGCTCCCCTGCTCTCCCTGTGGTCACTGTTTTGCGGGTATAGTTGGAGCTGATTTTAAGCCCTTAAGCCCTGGCACCTCTGATATGCCGCTACAGACAGCTCTGTGGTCCTCCTCCTCTCCTTTCTGGAACTTATGCGGTGGGGGAATTAGGTGGTTGATTCCCAACTGAGTTCACTCCGGGCAGTCCCTTCTCCTTTCTGCCAAGGATGTCAGCTGTTGTCCGGGCTGAGAATGACAGAACAAGGTAGTTTTGTCCGACTTTGCTGCCGGAGCTCTGTCTCTTGCTTCTGCCTTCAGCGCCCACCACCGGAAGTCCCTCGTGCCCAGTCTTTTATGTTGGGAAAACCAAAAGGTCCATGAAGGACCGGTTACAAGAACATAGATGATATTACAAAATGTAGGATACGAATGTTGCAAGACATTTTGCCTGTGCACATAATGCGGATGCACATTCCCTCACTTTTGTAGTAATAGATAATGGTATTTCATCTGGGAGAGGTGGCGATAATAACAAAGTGTTGCTTCAAAAGGAAGCTAAATGGATTTTTAGGTTGGGGACTAAATTCCCTGCTGGTCTAAATGAAAGATGTGAATATGCTTGTTTTCTATAAGATGTTATAATTTTATGATTTATCACAGGTCCTCTTTTTTCCCTTTCTTTAGTTTACCTTTATTTTAGCTATTCTCTGATGTATAGGATTAATTCCTTATCATTTTTTTATTATGAGAGTGAGTGCCATATCACAAAGTGATGGATGTGCCATATGTAATTTAACATTTAGCCGATGTAGTTTGTGCACTAGGAATAATGTTGCCACTGTTTAGGCTATTTGTTTAAATTAATCATGAATTTTGGTAGAAATTTGCTCTTTGCATGTATGTGTAAGTTGCAACATATTATGTGAGTTCACTTTATATATTGAAGAGGTGGATCACTTGAGTACAGACAGGTGCTATAAAGGAAGTAGTTCTGAGCCATTAGTTATGCCCTGAGGAAGCCCTGACACACGTTTATGACGTTGGCACTAAGTGTGTTTAAACTGACACTATATGCTAATCTTTCTTGTGGACACTTTGGAGACTGGTGTTCACATCTGACTTTGAAATTTTTGGGACATATGCGTGATGTCTAATGTTTGTACAGCCATGGTAACTGGTGGGAGGTGCTTTACGGATATCGAGTGATCACCTATGACATGGGAGTAAGCTTGCCCCACCAAGTAAGCCTATGCTGAACTGTGTTCGTTCACTAGAGTCGAGCCTAGTACATGTTATTCCCAGCCTGTGTGCCTATATTGGTGCTTGTGATACACTGCAGCCGCTTGTGTGTTGACATCCGAGCCGGGACGGGCTCTTTTTGCGGCATTAGCTGGTGAGATCTGGGCTTGGCCAATCGCAGGCGAGTTATGTTAAGAAGTGGACATACCCTTGTTGTGACGTCACCGATTTAAGCCAGTGGAAGCTCTGAGGAGAGGAGCGTGGAGGTGGCATTGGCTAGAGAGATCGAAATCCGACCAATCAAAGGCGAAGTGTGAAAAGTTGAAGACACACCCCTTTTGGAACGCTACTGCTACAAGCTTGTGGAAGCTGTGAGGTGAAGAGCGTGGAGCAGTTATCTCTGCGATCCTTTGGCATTGTTTGGGCATTCCTCTCATTGGCTGTTCTTATCACGGACATCACGTAGCTCTCTTTGAGAGAGCCTTTTAGGAGGACGCTCTGGGAGGTACCCCCAATTTGATACTTTTATGGTTATGCTAGCTGGCCAGCTATTTATGAGTATATTCCGTTTCTATGTATATACATTTACCGTATTATGCTTATGCAATTTTGGGGGAATTATCCTCTTATAATCTGTCTAATTTTTTCAAGGTATTTCTAAGATTATAGTGTTTTTATACTGTTTGAATTGTTTGTCACATTAATCACGATTATCCCTGGTAATGATATCTAATCCTCACACCTGCTTGATGCAGTCAATAAACATGAGATGAACCTTGTTCACTCTGAAACGTTTCTTCTGTGCAATGTGTCCCTTTCTTTAAAGCGATAGTCATATATATCACTTTTTTTTTCTTTATTAATGTCATATATATATATATATATATATATCTCAAGACATGCACTTAACCTCAAACAAAGGCCTATGGCAAGCAAGATCGTAGTTCCATTCATTCTGGGAAAAGAATAACAATACATATATTTATATAAACTTTATTATTAAAACACTCTGCAATTAGAACACAGTTTTAGAAAAATAGCTGTGCAGCAATGTAAGTATCAGTGCCAATAGATTACACAGGGCTAGAAGATTGGTTAGTTTATTTTATCAGTCAGACAGGAATGATGTTAAATAGACGGTGTACTGTAAATTTGGTTTTCCCTTAATGTGTTTCCAATATCTTGTTACACCAGTTGCAAATTATAAATTGTATAGGAAATTGTTGCTTTTTTATGTTTGTATATGAAATAGCTGTTTTTGCTCTTTAAAAACAACCTATTAAAATGGACTGCACTTGTAGGGAAATCAGACCTCCTTATCTTATCACTTTTCACATACAAACATGCTTCTGTATCATATTTAGAGAGAATAAAAAAGGAAAATTTTAGCACACTACCCACTGAGTTTAATTTATTCTGCTTTATATTGTTTACGTAGCTTTTCTCTAACAAGAACTTATGTATTGAAATTTTAAATATGTATGTGTGTGCTTGTGTGTGTGAGTTTTTGTGTGTGCTTGTTTGTGTATGTATGTATGTGTGTGCTTGTGTGTGTTTGTGCCTGTGCATATGTGCTTTTGTGTGTGTGTATGTGCTTTTGTGTGTATGTGTGTGAGTGCGCGTATGTTTTTATGTGTGTGTGTATATGTGTGTGCTTGTGTATTTTTTTGTGTGCTTGTTTGTGAGTGTGCGTATGTGCTTGAGTGTGTTTGTACCTATGCATATGTTCTTTTGTTTATGTGTTTTTATGTGTATGTGTGTTGTGTGCCTATGTGCGTATGTTATTTTATGTGCTTATGTGTGTGTGTGTGTAAGTGCGTGTGTGTGCGTGCTTGATTGTACGTATGTGTGTGCGTGCGTGCTTGTGTGTGTATGTGTATGCTTGTGTGCGTATGTGTGTGCTTGTGTGCATATGTGTGTGCGTATGTGTGTGCATGTGTATGCTTGTGTGTGTATGCTTGTGTGTGTGTATGTGTGTGCGAGTGTGTGCATTGTGTGCATCACAAAGTGTGTGAAACTTATAGATTAAATCCATCTGTTAAATGATATTTACTTATATCTTTTCATTCATGTTTTTCATGTCATATGTGACATTATTTTTACATAATTAATGATAATAAGAGCCTCGTTCTCATGCCGTGAGACACGGCATGAGAACCTAGCTAAGCGAAGGGAGTAAATCGCGCAACGATGGGCAGCAGATCTTAACTATAAATAAATATAAAAATATTGGCATCCCTGCATTTCTGTCAGATAATGCACCACTTCGCCCAGAAAATTGTTGCAATTACAAATGTTTAGGCATTCTAATGTTTATTTCTTTTGTTTGTATTGGTAAGACACAAAAAAGTGGAGAAAAAAAAGCCAAATCTGACACTTTCCATGCAAAACTCCAAAAATGTCACCCTCAATTTAATATTTGGTAGCACACCCCTTGGAAAAAATAACTGAAATCAATTGCTTCCTGTAACCATTAATTAGTTTTTTACACCTCTCTACTGGAATTTTGGACTTCTTTCTTCTTTCGAGAGAACTGCTCCATGTCCCTCAGATTGGATGGGTTCTTTTTCCCAATTGCTGTTTTGAGATCTCTCCACAGGTGCTCTATGGGATTGAGATCTGGATTCATTGCTGGCCAGTTCAGTACTCTCCAGCACTTTGTCTTAAACCATTTCTGGGTGCTTGTTGATGTGTGCTTTGGGTCATTGTCCTGTTGTAAGACCCATGACCTCTGACGGAGACCCAACTTTCTGACACTGGACCCTATATTGCACCACATCATTTTTTGGTAGTCTTCAGATTTCATAATGCCATGCACACAGTCAAGACATCCAGTGCCTGAAGCAGCAAAGCAACCCGAAAACATCAGTGAACCTCCACCATGTTCGACTGTAGGGACTGTATTCTTTTCTTTAAATGCCTCATTTCTTTTTCTGAAAACAGTAGAATAATGGGCTTTACCAAAAAGCTGTCATTTTGTTTTGTCTGTCCACAGCATATTTTCCCAAAAGGATTTTGACTTCCTCAGGTAAGTTTTGGCAAACTCCAATCTGGCTTTTTTATGTTTCTGTGTCAGCAGCAGGGTCCTCCTCGGTTTCGTACGCTAGCATCCCTTTTCATTCAGATGGCGACTGTCATGGATATCAGACAACCAAGGCTACCGCCCACCCCCCTACTACATGGCTCACTCCCTGTTACATTCGATTTGGCAATTTCCTGGCTTACAGGATCTCCCAGATACGTGCTATGTGCTGTTTTGCTGTGTACATTTGGTCATGGAAGAGCTGATCTATGACCGAGAAAAAAACTCCTGGTTGGCCACCTCATAACGGACACCCACCTAACCCCTCTCAGGCTGGCCAGGCTCTTGGAACTCCTGGTCGGCCACAGAACAGCAGGACACCCGCTAACTTTACCCCTGGTCGCTCCAGCAGCCCTTTGCTCCAGAGCTCCGCTCTTTTGGGGATTGGTAGCCCCTAGGGAGGACAAGAGCTGGGGCAATTATTGGAGGGGAGCTCCTTTGGGAACCAGGGGTTTTGGACACACCTACCCCCATAAATTAAACGGACTGTAACTCCGGTCCCCAGTAACGAATCATGCCGCTTTTTGGACTGTGTGGCATCTGGGGATGGAGAGCTTTAAAATGACACCCTGGAAGTGTTGCTGCACTGGGATCACCCTGAAACCGCCACCCCTAGGTACTTGGATTCTGTGGGACTGTGGCTGCTATGGAGGTGCCGGTCTGTCTGGAGGGGCGGTAATGGCGGGAAAATTGTGGGATTGTCCAGTGTCTTATCAAGATCAGCTTTGTGTATAAAAGGAGTGTATGTTTTACAATAAAATCAGTTCCTGTTTCACCTGAATGCTAGTATGTCTAGTTATTTGGGTGGCTAAAATCACTTTCCTGGGCTACATAGCAGCCTGTTCCAGGCAGAGGAAGGAACCTCTGGCAGAGCTACCTAGTCTGGGTAGCCGGAGTCTGCCACAGGGTGGGACCCTAAATACTGGTGCTGACGGGCATCAGGGGTGGCTAAAGGCTGTGGTCACTTTCCAGCTACATAGCTGCATTCAGCAGGGAGGAAGCAGGACCAGTTTGGTGGGGCTACCCAGTCGGGGTAGCCGGGGTATCCCTCACAGCGACGTATAGTGCGAGCTGACACATTTGTACCCTGTGCCTGAAGGTCAGCTTGAATTTGTCTGGAAGTGTATCAAGGTTCTTTATCCACCATTCAAACAATCCTTCATTGTAATCTTTGATCAATTTTTCTCTTTCGTCCACATCTGGGGAGATTAGCTACAGTGCCATGGGCTGTAAACTTCTTGACAATGTTGCACACAGTGGACACAGGCACATTAAGATCTTTGGAGATGGACGTATAACCTTGAGCTTGTCCATGCTTTTCCACAAATTTTGTTCTCAAATCCTCAGACAATTCTTTGCTGCTCTTTCTCTTCTCTGTGCTTAGTGTGGCACACAGAGACACACAACAGAAAGATGGAGTAAATTTTTCACCATTTTAACTGGTTGCCTGTTAATTGATACAGGTGAGTTTAATTACAAATTACAGGAGCATCACAAACTTGGAATGCAAAATTTCTTACAATTTTGATAAGGTGCCAATAATTTTGTCCAGTCCATTTTTGGAGTTTTGCATGGAATGTGTCATATTTGGCTTTTTTTGTTTCCTCCACATTTTTGTGTCATACCAATACAAACAAAAGAAATAAACATGAGAATGTCTAAACATTTGTAATTGTAACAATTTTCTGGGTGAACAATTATCTGACAGAAATGCAGGGGTGCCAATATTTTTAGCCATGACTGTATGTATATGAATATATACATATATATGTATGTGTCTATATGTGTGTATACACAAATATATATGTATATAAGCATATACTGTATATTTTACAGGGAACACACAGTTCCCCATAGACCGCAAATGTAAAGGCACTTTTCAGTGCTGTTTTTCTCTTATTGCAGTTATTTTAATAAAAAATAAAAATGCTACTATTTTTTATTTAATAAAATCAAGATAACACTTTCTTTTGTGGGCAAATGGGCAACATTTAGAATATTAACCAAAGATCTGACCTCTGGTTAATTTTCAGAGCACTAATTGCTACCACAAGCTCACGGTAGCAATAACCAGCCACTTATTATGGCTGGTTATTTATCACGCGCCCGTACACAGGCGAATTTGTCCATTTATGGGCGTGCGATAAATTAGCACTCCATTTGTAATATAGCCTTTATGGGTAAGATCATCAATTAGATAACTGGTTGCCACCTCGGCCATGTTTTCCTGGACACTTATGAGTTACACATGCTGCAGGGTAAGCAGGGTGGATCATGTATTGTGGCTTTGGACATAACATGAATAGTGCTAATGAACAGCATAATTCATGTTCCTACCTGCAAACCCCACAGCATGTGTAACTCATAAGTGTTTAGGAAAACATGGCTGAGGTGGCAACCCTAGATTGCACATATAATGTAATCAGAGATAAATGATCATCTCTTTGATAACTTATTATGGTCTTATAAGTAATGTTATTATACTTCATGTTTGATCTAAAAAAAAAACTTGGGAAGGGGGACTGAAGTATAAATTCAGAATTATCTGGATTACAGCAGAAATAAAATCTGAGCACAACTTCAATGCAAACAAAGTGATGAAGGCTCTTTATACATCTAACAAATATAAGGCTATATTTAGGTTTACATTTTGTGCAAGTCACTATAAAGGAGCCTCTATTAAACATTCTAGTGAAAGCAGATCATAACCTTATTACATTTGCACTGCTAATATTTAGTGACAGTTCGTTATATGCAAATCACTAAACAATGGCTTCTGTCGGTTCTCACAATACCCCATTACCAGCTCCAAAAATGAACCTGGCTGCACTGTCCTAATAACTTCACCTTAATTAACCCTAGCCACAGTTTATCCTACTGCTGCAAATAAATATAACCAAAATTAACCCAAACTGCGACCTGCCCCACATAAACTATTACTGTTCCAACCCACTTGCACTGATACTACACTAACTTTGACCTCCCACACAGACAATACTTGGCTATCCCAATCTCCTTCCCCTTTATTAACTCTAACCTTGACTTTCCTCAATGCACATAACCTCAAAGGGCTGTCCCACCACACCTATCCTAATTATACATCCCCCTACCTTGAATAAATCTAAAGTTTATTTGAATTCTCCTACTGCTACTACCTTAAAGGGCCATGATACCCAAATGTTAAACACTTGAAAGTGATGCAGCATAGCTGTAAAAAGCGGACTAGAAAATATCACCTGAACATTTCTATGTAAAAAAGAAAGATATTTTACTCAAAAATTCCTCAGTAGCCACATCCCATTGTAAAGGACTTCTAAGGCAACAAAATCAGTATGTCTGTCCCGGGACAGCGGAAGGAGCGAGCTTTCGTGCACTCTCATCTTATTTCCCTATTAAGTTTAAGGAAGCTTACAATGAAATCTCATGAGAGTTAAGTGAAATCTCATGAGATCACAGTAAAAGAGTTCATGACCTCAGCACCGTTGATGCTGATTGACTGCTGTTCATTTCTTAATTTTTTATTTTTTGTTACCTGCAGCTGGGCTGCAGCTGAGTATAACTTTTTACATAGAACTTACTCTGCTAAGCTGAGGAGATTGTGAGGTAAAATATCTTCCTTTTTTACATAGAGATGCTCAGGTGATATTTTCCTGTCAGCTTTTTACAGTTATACTGCATCAGTGTCAAGTGATTTAGCATATCAGTATTATGTCCCTTTAACTACAGCAAATGCCCCTAATGGCTGACCTAATCCCCATAGCAATGAACTGCAATCTCCCAAATTACAAATTCCCCTAAAAGCTGTCCTCATCACAAATACCCCTAGCAGTGGCCTCTCCCACTGCAAGTAGCACTAATGGCTGACCCAATGCCTCCATTAAACCCCCCTTAACTATAAACATCCCATTATATAAACCCCTTTATGGATAACCGTTCTCCTATGAAAACCCATTAATTCGTACAAAATATGTGCTTGTGAATTACCTAAGCCAAAATAGCTAGAGTATTCACTAAAAATTCACTCTGCAAACATCACTCATAGAGAGTTTTGCATATGAAATACATAGAGATTCAGTTTCCTGAGGAACAGTCAGTGTTTTGTAAAACATAGCTCATGTAAAGGTGAACTGTTGCCATGGTAATATAACCAACCAATGAAAACAAAAGATAAATTTGGTAAATTATGACAAAATCAATATATAGACTGAATAGTATAATGAAGAGAAATTACTTATATCATAAAGTATACTGATTAAGTATGCTTGAAAATACAGTAAAAAGTTCTGTCTAAGCTATATCTGCAAATACTATTTTTTAAAGGCTTATAACATTTTTATTTTCTATATTTGTTCATTTAAAAGGCATCTGTTAATTACACTCACTGCTGGAATAAGAAGATAAATGAGTAAGCAGTTTTTCTAAAAATTTATATTTTTTTTACATTTTTTAGTGTATACATAGTCATTTTTCAACATGAAGCCAAAGTAAACTCAACAGAAACACTTTTCTCTGCTGAGCCACTCTACTAAGTTCAAGAAGCACAAGGTCTGATTATGTCAATGACTTTATCTGGCATATGGCAAACAGTAATAAGCAGCAATATTAGCATTATAGAACAGGTTTGAAGTACAGAGGAGATACTGCATTCCATAAAGAAGGAACCCTTGTACACCCTAGTAGGCAATAATAAACCTTATCTTCTAATCAAAGGAACAGGAATTGGTCAGGTTCTAGTGATATATTCAGAAACATTAGTTTCTTATAAATATATTTATTTTTATTATTGTTTGGGCGAAAATATGTCTTTGTCTACACATGAGAGTATGCTTTGTGTTTCACCATAATATTTTTCATTATACTGCTCTTAGCTTAGTTTTTTGAGAAAGCGCAGAGAGGAGGGCGCGAAACGCGTCAGTTGGGTGGCACTGTCTACAGCCCTGTTTTAGTTCCATTTTTAAGATGTTTAAATAAAGGATTGTTTTTAATCTACAAACAGTGCTCCCGTGTAGCCGTTATTGTGAGTAAAGTAAAAGCCGGATATATCTGAGGAGGTGAAGCAGGAATCAGATTTATAGAACCTAATGGACTATTTTACATGTTTGCACTTGTTTGGGTTAAAGTAATATTATTTCATTTTTATTTTTATATTTTGCTTGGTGTGAATGTTCATTTTTTTATTTTAAATTTTTATTGATCAAAGCAATTCTATACTGTTTCTTGAAGCAATACAACTGCACAATATTTTTCTGGAAGGCAAAAAGTTCAATTGGAAGTGCCAACTTATTCCAAACCCAATTTACTGTGAAGTGTTGTCATTCCAGTAGGGGTAGGTTACAAATCATCATTTAATTTTTATCAGCAAGCTAACGGATACCAATGAGCACTTTCCAACGTCGACACAATCACTATCTGCCATTTTAATTGTTTATCTCCAACATGTTTTACATTATTGGTTTGGTAAAAACTGGAACTATACTTAAAGGAATATAAAACCGTTTGTTTCCTTGTTATAATAAAAAAAGTCACTAAGCAGTGGGTTACACTTAATAGAAACCATTCCAATATGCACTGTTTATCATTTTTAAAGGATTTTACATTTTCTTTCTTCTTTTTTAACTTCATGTGTGCAGGTTCCATTACTTCCAGTCACAGTCCCAGAATCTTCTAGGGCAACTTGAGCATGCCTACTATTAAATAAATGTTAAAAAAACAGAAAGTCCATCTCTAGACCATGCTCAGAAGAGGCAGAATGCAACTTAAGTTCCCAACATGTCAGCTTCCTTATGTCACTATAGACAATGCTCATTTTTCAAGAAAACAATTTGTTTGCTGTTTCTTTATATGTGTTTCTTTTTATGTTTACTTTGATTTAACTTTTTTTTTTTACTAACAAAATCACTGCTTCATTTTCCGTTAACATGTGCCAGTCCTGTTTTAAAATTATTGACAAGTAACACAAAACGTTTGAGAACGGAACTGGGTCTGTTTTCTCTAGAAAAAAAAGGCGCTTGAGAGGTGAGATGATTACTTTATATAAATATATTCAAGGCCCATATGCAGTTGTCGGAATGCTCTGTTTATTCAGAGGGATTTGTTTGTGACAAGAGGTCACAATTTAAAGCTGGAGGAAAGGAGATTTAAAGAGAAAAACACACATATATATGTGGTTTAGGAGCATCCATATTGCCTATCCAGTTTAATTGCATCCATGTTGCCTATTATCATCACTACAAGAAGTTAAACACTGGGCCCCCGAGGATATGATGCCCCAAAGTTGTACTGAAGGACTTGATGGATAAAGAAGTACAGGACAGGTATAGCTTGACACATTCTATTCTCCTTGAGTTACACAACCTCATCAAAGGGGACTTGGATCAATGGTCTAGGCCTAATTCTGAAAAGCAGAGGGATGCAGTACATAGATACTGGATCTTCCTGCATACATCCATCACTCATACTACAGGTCCAGTAGAGAGGGAATGTGATCTACTGTATCTGAAGACACAAACTGTAATTGTGTGCACCTTTTGTATACTTAAAGGCACGGTCTAGTCAAAATTAAAGTTTTATGATTCCAATAGGACATGCAATTTTAAACAACTTTCCAATTAACTTTTAGCATCAAATTTGCTTTTGCTCTCTCAGTGCATTTTGACAGTTTTTGACAGTTAGACACTGCTAGTTCATGTGTGTCATTTAGATAACATTGTGCTCACTACCGTGGAGTTATTTAAGAGTCAGCATTGATTGGCTAAAATGCATGTCTGTCAAAAGCACTGAAATAAGGCGGCAGTCTGCAGGGACTTCTTTTCCCCTCCCCAAAAAAAGGTATTTGACATTTTTTTTAGCATGCTGTGGCTTACACAACCTTGAACAGCAAAATGGCTTTTTTGGGGGGAAGAACCTTTGCCTGGACCTCATAAAGGATGTGATGACCCTTAGGAGGCAGCTTGCTTCAACTTATTCATGAGCTTTTGTAGGATATGTAGTTATTTTTAACATTGCAACTATTAATTGTATATCAATGATATGTGAAATAAAGTAAAATATCATGCATGGTTCATATGTGTTTAACATCTCAACTAAAGATATGTCATGTTGTGGAATACTTCACCAAATTACATTTGTTCATGAAGGAAAGGACACAAGGCACAACTAGTTTGAATAACACAAATACAATTACAGTATCTCACAAAAGTGAGTACACCCCTCACATTTTTGTAAATATTTTATTATATCTTTTCATGTGACAACACTGAAGAAATGGCACTTTGATACAATGTAAAGTAGTGAGTGTACAGCCTGTATAATAGTGTACATTTGCTGTCACCTCAAATTAACTCACCACACAGCCATTAATGTCTAAACCGTTGGCAACAAAAGTGAGTACACCCCTAAATGGAAAGGTCCAAATTGGGCCCAATTAGCCATTTTCCCTTCCGGTGTTACGTTACTCATTAGTGTTACAAGGTCTCAGGTGTGAATGGGGAGCAGGTGTGTTAAATTTGGTGTTAGCGCTCTCACACTCTCTCATACTGGTCACTGGAAGTTCAACATGGCACCTCATGGCAAAGAACTCTCTGAGGATCTGAAAAAAAAGAATTGTTGCTCTACATAAAGATGGCCTAGGCTATAAGAAGATTGTCAAGACCCTGAAACTGAGCTGCAGCATGGTAAGAAAGACCATACAGTGGTTTCACAGAACAGGTTCCACTCAGAAACCTCGCCATGGTCGACCAAAGAAGTTGAGTGCACGTTCTCAGCGTCATATCCAGAGGTTGTCTTTGGGAAATATACGTATGAGTGCTGCCAGCATTGCTGCAGAGGTTGAAGGGGTTGGGGGTCAGTCTGTCAGTGCTCAGACCATACACCGCACACTGTATCAAATTAGTCTGCATGGCTGTCGTCCCAGATGGAAGCCTATTCTAAAGATGATGCACAAGAAAGCCCGCAAACAGTTTGCTGAAGACAAGCAGACTAAGGACATGGATTTACGTGAACCATGTCCTGTGGTCCGATGAGATAAACTTATTTGGTTCAGATGGTGTCAAGCGTGTGTGGCGTCAACCAGGTGAGGTGTACAAAAACAAGTGTGTCTTGCCTACAGTCAAGCATGGTGGTGGGAGTGTCATGGTCTGAGCCTGCATGAGTGCTGCTGGCACTGGGAAGTTACAGTTCATTGAGGAAACCATGAATGCCAACATGTACTTTGACATACTGAAGCAGAGAATGATCCCCTCCCTCCAGAGACTGGGCCGCAGGGCAGTATTGCAACATGATAACAACCCCAACACACCTCCAAGACAACCACTGCCTTGCTAAAGAAGCTGAGGGTAAAGGTGATGGACTGGCCAAGCATGTCTCCAGACATAAACCCTATTGAGCATCTGTGGGGCATCCTCAAACGAAAGGTGGGGGAGCGCAAGGTCTCTAACATTCACCAGCTCTGTGATGTCATCATGGAGGAGTGGAAGAGGACTCCAGTGGCAACCTGTGAAGCTCTGGTAAACTTTGAAAACAAAGAATGATCTGCGCTACCAAAAAGGTAGTTTATAATGCCAACAAGTACAGGTGATTTCTCCAGTACACATTGTGGAAGAAATTAGGGAGATAATTAGAGAGCACAGTTCTAACAAAGAAAACTGTTGCAAACTAAAAACTGTGGCGCTAGTACAGCTTAATATAAGCTATGTGGCTGTGAATATTCACTATAATATTAATATTTGTGATAATAAGAAATTGATATTGAATAATAATGGTATTATTGATATAAAATGGGATTAAGATTAAAAATCATTTAATAAACATCTCATAATACTAATATTAGTATGTTAAAAACAACACACTTGAAATATAAACACACTTGAAATATAAACACACTTGAGCATTCTTAACCTGGTTAGATAATTATATTTCATGAGCTGTCTTTTTTTTTTGCCAATTAATCAAATAAGCTTTGACTTCACCCCTTACCACCGCTTTAGAAGCCTCCCAAAATACTTCTATTTTGTTAAGATACGCAGTATTGTCTGAGAGATAATCTTTCCATTTCTGTTTTAACCAAATGACATATTTAGGGTTATTAAAGAGATACCGCGGGTAAACTAGTATTGGCGGTTTAATGGAAGATCTAGTAACAAAGAAAAGAGTTAATGTAATAATCGCGTGATCCGATATAAAAATTTCCCCTAGCTCAGCTTCCATTTTATGAATAGAGAAAGAGTCTGAAATCAGAAAAAAATCGATTCGGGAGAAAGTTTTGTGTGCTTGTGATTCACAAGAGAACCGTTGAACATCAGGATTATAAATACGCCAAGTATCAACTAGACTAAATTTATGACAACATTTTTTAAGATATTCTGCTCCCTTTTTCTATTCTGGAAGATTTTTTTTAGATAGTCTATCCAATGCTGGACAAATTGTTGCATTAAAATCTCCGCCCAATACCAAATTTTCTTTAACAGATTAAAAATTTTTACTTTTAATCTTATCCCAAAATGACACAGAGAATTTGTTTGGCGTATTTATATTATATTACTATATATTATATTATTTACAAATAGCTGAACTATTATGAATCTGGCCTCTGGATCTACATCCACATATATAAAATGTTGTAATCAAGCGTCTTACTAAATAAAATCTCAACAACACACTTTTTATTAGTAGCTGAGGTGGTGATAATTTCCCCGACCCATTTTATCTTAAGTTTTGCGGCTTCAACAGCGTTTATATGGGTCTCTTGAAGAAGAGCAATGTCTGGTTTAGATTTGGCTAGTAATTTAATAACCAATTTACGTTTTAACGGGGAAGATACCCCACCTACATTCCATGATGAGATTTTTAAGTTAGCCATTAACTATTAATGTTACAGTATAACCCTGGATTCCTTTTTTGAACAGAGAGGGGGGGCGAACCTTGGGGGGGGGAGAGAGAAAAAAAAAAGGGCAAAATCCCCTTTCGGGACAAAGAGCTAAACGTAATATACACTCCTGTTAAATATATGCAAAGAGTCCTCAATACCAGACTCATTTTATACACTTGACCAATGTGCCCATCCCCTGAGATATGGAAAAAAACAACCAAACTAACCTTTACTGAACAATATAAAATAGCAAACCCTGACCACAGTCATTGTTTAGAGGCAATATACTTTTTTACCTCTGAAACCTCGGCGAAGGTCTGCCTACTGCCCTTGTCCTCACCAATAATTTTTGCTGGGTAAACCATCCAGGCACTAATCCCTTTCTTAATTAGTTGGGAACAATATGGGGCCATCAGCTTCCTCTTCGCCGCTGTTTCAGTGGAAAAATCCTGAAACAAAAGAATTTTATGGTTCCCAATCATAAAAGGGGTGGTCTTTCTAAACAATTTCAATAGTTCTAATTTGTCTTGATACTTCAAAACTTTAAAAATAACCATCCTGTTTTTTACTGGGCCTTCTGTGAAGAAATTCATGGGGCCTAATCTATGTGCCCTTTCTATACTCAAGGGTAATTGCTGGGGGGAAAAACCCTAGAGCTTTGGGCAATGATACAGAGGTGAACTGAATGAGGTCATCAAATTCAGGGGATTCCGGGAGGCGCAATTGCATAATATTAATTTTAGAATCCTGACTGGAGATGATAACATCTTGAGCATTAACTTTATCCTCCAGATTATTGATTCTATCTTCAGCCTCCTGGATTCTAGAAGAAAATTGTCTCATTTCTGTAGACAACATACTTATGTCAGCAAAAATTACTCCCAGCTCTTTTTTTATTTCTTCAAATTGCGGGGTGAATAATTCTGCTAATTTAGTTATTAGTGTATTTGTTTCCACTAAGGTGGGAATATTATCAGCGATAGTCTCTAAACTAGCATCAGCCAATTTGGCTTTTTTATCTTTTAACAGGCATTCTTGGTGAACTCGCCTTCACCTGGGTGACAAATTTTTCCATGTGTTGCAACACAAATAATCAAAAATGCAATATAAATTACAAAAACATGTTCCCCCCCAAACCCAGTGCAAAAACACAATTATAATGAACAGGTATAGAATTGAGGGACACAGCGGCCCCTCTGCTTTTCCCTAAAACTAAAACTTCAATGACCAGGGGAGTTCAACAGCTATGTCCCATATCCATGAAAAAGAACAAGATCCTCTTTTTCCGATTGTTTATTCTCTCCTTAGCTTTCTCCTTTACAGGCACTATCCTGCTTTATATGCCTGATTTCCACTCCGCCCCAATCTTTACATAGTGGCTCCAGTTTAGAATGAACCACAGGTTACTTAACTAAGAGTCATACAACAACTGTACAGTATTTCCGATTTACTCACGAATGCCACCGTCCGGACCTGCCAGAATACCCTCTCTTCCTCTGCAGGGACTGAGCGTGAAGTGCAGATCCCTCTGCACTCCAGCAGCTCCGCCCACAACAGAATGATGGTAGGCCAGGATCCGTTGTGATTCTGCAGCATCAATCAAATGAACGGCACCCGGCTTGTGAACGCCGACTCGAAGCGTGCTGCTGCAAGCTCCACCCCCAACCGGAAGTCACCACAACATCAGACCGATTTTCAGTACTTTTTTCTATAAACACACTTGAAATATAAAATGCGACCTTCAAATTAAGTCAAAGATCAAAACACATATTAAAACTCATAAAACATTTCATGATAAAAACAAAAGTGTACACAAAGGGAATCTTATCAAAGAAACCCTGAAACTATTCACTCAGTTAAGTGCAGTAAGCTGAGAGCACTCTGTAAGGTTCAAGTTTTCCCGTATAATCAAAATACAGATTCCTCACAGTCTTTTTACAGGTTCCTCACAGTCTTTTTATAGGTTCCTCACAGTCTTTTTATAGGTTCCTCACAGTCTTTTTACAGGTTCCTCACAGTCTTTTTACAGATTCCTCACAGTCTTTTTACAGGTTCCTCACAGTCTTTTTATAGGTTCCTCACAGTCTTTTTACAGGTTCCTCACAGTCTTTTTACAGATTCCTCACAGTCTTTTTACAGATTCCTCACAGTCTTTTTACAGGTTCCTCACAGTCTTTTTATAGGTTCCTCACAGTCTTTTTACAGGTTCCTCACAGTCTTTTTACAGATTCCTCACAGTCTTTTTACCGGTTCCTCACAGTCTTTTTATAGGTTCCTCACAGTCTTTTTACAGGTTCCTCACAGTCTTTTTACAGATTCCTCAGTCTTTTTATAGGTTCCTCACAGTCTTTTTACAGGTTCCTCGCAGTCTTTTTACAGGTTCTTCACAGTCTTTTTACAGTTTATATCAAAGCAAAGCTCTGGTGAACTCCATGCCCAAGAGGGTTAAGGCAGTGCTGGAAAATAATGGTGGCAAAACAAAATTTTGACACTTTGGGCCCAATTTGAACATTTCCACTTAAGGGTGTTTGTACTTACTTTGTTGTCAATGGTTTAGACATTATTGGCTGTGTGTTGAGTTATTTTGAGGGGACAGCAAATTTACACTGTTATACAGGCTATACACTCACTACTTTACATTGTAGCAAAGTGTCATTTCTTCAGTGTTGTCACATGAGAAGATATAATAAAATATTTACAAAAATGTGAGGGTTGTACTCACTTATGTGAGATACTTTATATTTGTATTCCTTAAATAAACAAAATAAATCACATACATGTGTGTATGACTTCAGGAAATAAGAATAATTGCCTTACAGAAATATTTAAGGGTACTTTACATATGTGTTTCGAAGTTTCAAATTATTGGATGCAAAATAACTAATTATGACAATAATTAATGACATGTTTTTAAAATGAATACAATATTTGTAAACATCATTATGTTCTTTGCATACAGTAAAGAAGGTAGCATGTGCACACAGTGCAAGCCACTTGCTAATTTACTTCCATTATCAAATGTTGCTCAGTCTTTTTTTATATACACACTTTCTGGGGAACAAGCTCTCATGGTATACGTATACTAGTCTGTGATTGGCTGATGTCTGTCACATGATACAGGAGGCAGGAAAATAGGAGAAAAAATAAGTTTGTCTGATCAAAATCTACTGCTTATTTGAAATTCAGAGTAGGTGTTAAATCATTGTCTTTTTATTATGCACTTGTTAATGAAGCAATTCTACTGCATTAAGTCATCCTTTAAACAATAATCATCAATTAAAATATATCAACATTATACAATATGTAATTAATTCAGTTTTAAATTATTTGATCATAAGAGGCCAATTTATCAAAGGTCTTGCGGACCTGATCAGACAGTGCGGAACAGGTCCGCAAGACCTCGCTGAATGCGGAGAGCAATACGCTCTCCGTATTCAGCATTGCACCATTGCAACGCCGCCCCCTGCAGATACGCGGCCAATCAGCCGCCAGCAGGGGGTATCAATCAACCCGATTGTACTCGATCGGGTTGAAGTGTGGCGATTCCTGTCCACCTGCTCAGAGCAGGTCGACAGCGTTATGGAGCAGCGGTCTTTAGACCGCTGCTTCATAACTGCTGTTTCTGGCGAGTCTGAAGACTCGCCAGAAACACGGGCCGTCAAGCTCCATTTGGAGCTTGATAGATAGGCCCATAATTGTCTTCACCACATGGAGTATGGTAGATATAAGATGCAGAATTTTAAAATATTTGTTAGAATTCCTTCTACATTTTCTAACAACTGGGAAAGAGGTCCTTTGGTCATGGCCAGACACCTAAATGATGTCTTTCTGGATAGAACCATGCCCATGTTCATGCATAAACTGATATCCTGATCTACATCTCAAAGAACAGAGACAGTGAGACAACCCCACCTACTTACAAGCATTTAAACCCACAACACTTGCATACATAGCAATGTAGTGTTTTGAAATTTGAAGGGACATTTAAACACTAGATACATTTCATGCACCGCCCTCTAATTATCGGTGCCGCCATTTGGAACCTAGGTTACACTGAAGGAGAGTTTGCACATGCGCAAACTAGGGATGGGCGAATATTTCGCAACATTCGAAAAACTGCACGATTTTTAACACATTCGGTCGTTCGAATCGAATTTCGAATGTTTACATAACATTCTAACATTTGATTTTCGAATGTTTGGTTTCGAATTTTACGATTACATTTGAAAATATTCTTTTCGAAAAATTCGAATTTAGATTGTAATAGTATTTCTAATGCTTTTTCTTTAAATGTAATATTCGAATTATGCAATATTCGAATTTAGATTGTAATAGTATTTCTAATGCTTTTTCTTTAAATGTAATATTCGAATTATGCAATACGTGTATTCGAATTCGAAAAATTCGAATTTAGATTGTAATAGTTTTTTTAATGCTTTTTCTTTAAATGTAATATTCGAATTATGCAATACGTGTATTCGAATTCGAAAAATTCGAATTTAGATTGTAATAGTATTTCTAATGCTTTTTCTTTAAATGTAATATTCGAATTATGAAATATTCGAAAAAATTCGAATTTATATTCGAATTCGAAAAATTCGAATTTATATGTTTGTAATAGTATTTCTAATGCTTTCTTTAAATGTAATATTCGAATTATGCAATATTCTATATGGAAACATTCGAAATTATATATTTGTATCTATTATGTATCAATTTACTAGATTCCCGCCCTACCACATGAACTATTGAACTTCTGAATAGTATTTGTTAAATAGAATGTTAAATTCGAAATTTCGAATGTGGACATTCGATATAATTATAGACATTCAAATTCGAAAGTGACATTCGAAAACTGTAAATAATATTCGATTTTCGAATTTTTAAGAATATTTGTTCTTATCGACATTCGGATTTAGAATTCGAATTTCGGTAATAACATTCGTTCTACATTCGAAATTCTAAAAATTTACACATTCGCCCATCTCTAGCACAAACATGTCCGCACTGTAATGCTAGATATCAACAAGGCAGCACCCATGATTAAAGGGAGGTAGGGAATAATCTCCATACTGTTTTTATAAAATATATTAAGTGGGGGGGCGGAGCCTAGCCACGCAGGGTGATGGCTGCTTAAACTCTGGCTCTCATGCCCTACACCCGATCAGTATTTAAATAAAGGGTCTTTTTTGCTCTCTAGCAAGGATTACAACATTGGGAACTTATGCCTAATACAATACAGCTCCTATTGTGACCAGAACAGAATATAACCACACCTGGGTTTCCTCATTTCTACACCGGATTGCCTGAGGCCTGTTCCGGAGTTTCCCGGCATCGTGTTGTATGACAGCGGGCTGCCGTGCAGCTAAAAGGGCATCTCACCTGCTTGATAACTTGCTGGCACGGCGTGGAGGTAGCGCAAACGGCACAAACATACTGAGTTGAGGGCTGTAACCAGCTACGCCCTTACCGGAATGGTAACCACTTGTGCCGCAGGTGTTAGTGAGGATCGGGAGACTCGGGAGACAGGGCCGACATTATCCCAGAGACTGACCGCAACACTGAGGGCTGAACGGTCAGCAAGGAGCAAGTGGAAGCCGCGATCACGACTGTCTCGAGGCACATTACAATTTGGTGAGCAGCTGTACTGGCAGTGTACCCCAGACATTAACGCTACCTAAACACAAAAGGAAGGGGTTACTTTGAAGTCTCTAGGACTCATAAACAAGACTTTGTCAATAAAGTATTACATATGCCTTTTGCATAACCTTTGATAAACACAAACATACTGCAGATTTATTAGCAGCAGCATAATTTATGTGACGCAGATCTAATTATCTGCAGGCCTTATATTTAGGCCACCAGCACTTTCTCGCCCACATTAGACCTTGTGTATAAGGGGCACTAGCAAGCAGTCACTAATCCTGGGTTATCTACTACAATATGTCCCATAGAAAAAATAATAAACTAGAGAGGGGCCCTAAATCCTCAAGCCTAACCAACTTCCTCAAAGCTGCTACACCTAATGCAGACATGGCAGAGAGGAAGCTATAGAACCAACATGCTCTGCCTCTACACAGTCTCAGGATTACCTAACAAGAAGTGATCTTAGTACTATATCCTCAAAAGAGGACATTAACAAAGTTTTAGCTGAAATTAGGTCCTTCTTTGGTGAATTGAAGCGAGACATAAACCAAGTGACACAACAAGTTCACACACTTGAGAACAAACATACAACCCTCACTGCCAAAGTAAAAGCTAACTCTCTTCACATCAGAGACCATGAGGAACATATACAGTCCCTACTCTCCAGAGTGGAGGATCTAGACAACAGAGGGCGGAGAAATAATATCAGGATTCGTGGAGTCCCTGAATCTGTCTCTAGTGCGGCACTGGAGGGGTATTTGCAGGACCTGTTCCACACCTTGAAGGGCACACCGAGCTCTACTGACATACCAATAGAGAGGGCTCACAGGGCTCTTCGGCCCAGACCTTCGCCTAAGGCCCCACCTAGAGACATAATAATTAAATTTCTTAGCTATAAGGATAAGGACATCATCATGCAAAAAGCAAGGAGCCTACAAAATGTCACGCATGCGGGGATCTCTTTGCAAATCTTCTCCGACCTAAGTTTAACTACCCTGCAAAAGAGAAGAGATCTCAAATTCATAACGTCTGAGTTGCAGGCTCACAAAATACAGTATAGATGGGGCTTCCCGGTAAGCCTGATAGCTACTAAAAATGGCACACAAGTAATCTTTAGATCAATGACTGATCTCCCCGAGTTCTGTAAAATACTTGGAGTCGACATAACACCACCAGACCAGATGGAGGGCCCTCAACAAGATTCTTCCCTTCAGGAAACAGGGGCCTCTACCCAAGTTCAAGATACTTGAAGAAAGATACAAGGAAAAAAACCCTTGCTCTAGGACGGCTTTATGATGTGTACCAAAGGGACTCTGATAAGTATTTATCCTTTACGTCATGTTCACTGTACTAACACCAGACTGTTCCCAATGGGCTGGAAACTTTGAACTTGGTTAATAGTTTTTTCTACCTTCCCGGTGCACTATTTTAGACCTCAGGTCTTCTCTTTAAGTTGAATGTTAAATTGTCGTTTTTTATACTTCATGAAAGTTGTTGCATTTAAATGGGCCCCCTACCACTTAGTACATTCACATACAAAATAAAGTGTAGATATGTCAATGGTTAGCACATGGTTCTACAGCGCCCCAGAGGAAAGACACAGAGAATTTCTAATTACCTGGTTTCCCTCATACATTCTTGCACTTACACATATCTAACCTCGGGGAATGCAACCTAACATTTTTCAACCGGGTTGTTTTTTCACCATGCTGACATGTTTATCTTATCGCCTTGTTCCTGCTGATAATATAATAGGATATCCTTTAAGACACAGGTTACAAGAAGGCCTATAACACACGGACACTTTGCCCTACTGAAGTTTACTAGATGACACTAGGTGTACTGCGATCTGACAAAGCACAGATACTAGTAGCAGGACATATTAGACACCTGGGGGCCCTAATGTTGGTTTTAATGACTTAACTGCTTAGAATATTATAAAATTTTTGTCATATGTTTACTCATGTTATGCTAGAGCTCACTAACTCTATAATGTTTAAGGCAACACCTTGATATGCAGCACGGGGACTCTGATAATTATATGACTCTAATGTTATGTCTCCTGTATTGTTATCAAACTAAACTTCGGTTTTTTAATGCACTGCATACCTTCTGGTTGCTTATCTAGGTTGAATATTAAACAATACTACCTGTTTCAAGGAAAGCTGCCATTTTTAAAAGGGCCCCCTACCACTTAGTGTATATCTATACAGCCCAAAATGTAGATATATCAACTGTAAGCGGCAAGTCTTACACTGCCCTAGGGGAGGGTATCAGGATCTCTAATGGCCTAGTCTCTACTGAGCAGGGAGCTTTCACAGCTTTGCAACACCTTGTGAGATATAGGCAGCATAATGGTCTATAATAAAGAGGCGTCCTGCTTCACCAAGGTCCACTAGAATAGTTCTTAAGGGGGCAGCAGACAACTAGGACAATGAACACAGTAATAAGACAGAGTTAGGCACAGAGGGCCCCAGGGGCTGATTCCAGTAGTTTAATTGTTTAGTCTCTTTGATATAGTTCAAAATAAACCTACTGCATTACTTGAAATATACATTAGTTTACAAAATGTTTATTTATGTGTTGCCCTGGAATCTCTCTGTTCAAAAAAATGTTACTTTTTTCTTTCATGGTAACTGACTAATGGATCCTCACGCAATGCTAACCTTGTGTTTGAACTGTACTTAGAAACGTTGTAACCACAATTTATGTTATATATGAACAATTAGTAGATGTGTTGCCCTATACAGTTTGGGACGAATCGTTCCTGAAACTTTTAACTCTGATAATTTTTCTTCATTGCTGATCGAGGTGTGGGGATTACTGACCCCGCACTTACTTTCTTATTCTTCTACTCTCACTTTCTGTGCACAAGAAGGATTATACAAATTCTTTTCTAACTCTCTCACTACCTTCAGTGTGCCTGCTGGAACTCCTACCACTACTCCTATTGATCTTCGCTTTACTATCTCAACTCTCTCTTTTCCCTTCTCCTATACCCGTTCATTCCCCCTTTTTTTTTTTTTTTTTCTCCCTCTTTTCATCCCCTTCCGCCACGTTCCTAGACTCGTCCTATCACTAAACCCCTAACATGATGGAGATCCATGCAGACAGAGTTTGACAGTACTAACTCTGAGATGTAAAGGGCCTCAACACACCAGAGGAAGAGATCGCATCTGGTAAGGGACGTAACTAGGACTAAATTTGTGACATTGTATATTTACAAGAGACCCATTTTAAAAGGGGAGGGAACTAAAATGGCCGAACCCCAGATTCCCACCATGTTTTTTGCTTCCGGCCCTTCTAGAGAAAAACGGGGTGGGAATTATTATCAAACATTCTACACCTTTTAGCTTGATACAAGAGGTTAAAGACCCAGAGGGCCGCTACCTGATAGTAATAGGCACCTTGTACAACAGACCTGTCACACTGATTAATGCATATTTCCCAAACACCAGGCAACATAAATTTATGACAGCTCTTACTAACAAAATAATGGAAACGCAAAAAGGAGCTTTGCTCCTTGCAGGGGATTTCAACCTACCCCTGGAGCCATTGTTGGATACCTCTAGGGGGTCAGTCTCTATCTCACAAAAGATCATTAACAATGTAACACTAGACTAGAAGAACGGGCAGTGCATGACACTTGGAGAACACAATACCCCACAAGACTGGACTACACCTTCTTCTCCCCACCCCCAAAGACCTGTACACGAGAATTGACTATATTTTTACTGACCAAGCTACGCTGGCCGCTGTAGAGAAAGTACAAATTCTCCAATGACCTGGTCAGACCACGCCCCAGTACTATGTAAATTACGATGGCCGACTATGCCGGATCTCCCATACATATGGCGATTCGACGATTTCCTACTTAATAACCAACTGCTCAGGGGGAAAATAGAAAATACGTTCACTGACTATTCCACCATAAACGACACGACAGAGACCTCCAAACACACACTTTGGGGAAGCGCATAAATGTGTGCTCCGTGGCGAACTTATGAAGCAGAAGGCCATCTTGGCAAAACAAATAGAATTCGATTTTCTTCACTTCTAACTAGCATACGCGAATTAGAAATAAAACATAAAAAACAGCCATCGGACACCTTAGTGCTCTCAGAACTCAATAGGGCTAGGAGAGAAATTCAGGATATCCACATACTTGAATACCAAAAAATGGCGCTATGTAACCAACAGAAATTCTATGAATTTGGGGGATAAACCTGGCAAACTTTTAGCCATGGCTCTTAAAAGAAAACAGTTAAAAACACACATCCACGCATTGACAGACAAAAACGGTCTAAACGCACGCAGATAGTCCAGCAATTGCAGAATCACTAAGAGCATACTACCATGACCTGTATAATCTACAGACCCCCTCACACACCTCCCGGGACAGGGGGGGAGAGATCACCCTCTCCAACCCTGAGTTCCTATCTGGACTCAATCAGACTTCCCTCTTTGTCCCAAACAGAGACGTAGAGGACCTTGAACGCGCCCATAACCATGGAAGAGGGTAACGCGCACCATAGAAAACCTGCCAGCTGGCAAAAGTCCGGGCCCTGATGGCTTTAGCGCCAAATATTATAAGTTATATAAACAAATCCTGTCCCCTCACTTAGCCTGCTTATTTAACACTCTAGACACTTCCCAAGGGCTCCCTTCTTCCATGTTAACAGCCCACATCACAACTATCCCAAAACCAGGCAAACCAACAAATCGGCCTGAAAATTTTCGACCAATATCACTTCTCAATGTCGACATAAAGATATACGCCAAAATTCTTTCCAACAGACTGAACAAATTCTTACCTAGTCTAATCTCCCCAGATCAAGTGGGATTTGTCCCTGGTCGAGAGGCCAGGGACAATACTATAAAAGCTACCCTACTATGTAACTATGCGCAAGTGAATAAGGTCCCTATGATCCTGGTGTCTACCGATGCCGAAAAGGCCTTCGACAGGATTAGCTGGAAGTTCTTGAAGGCAGTCCTGTCGAAGATGGGGTTTGGACATACATTTACACAAAAGATTTTTTCCCTCTATAAGGCCCCCTCAGCTCAAGTCAGGGTTAACAACATCTTATCCGAGCCCTTCAACATCTCAAACGGCACCAGGCAAGGATGCCCACTATCCCCGTTGCTGTTTGCCCTGGTTATGGAGGTTTTAGCTCAGAGAATTAGAGATAACGGGAAAATCAAAGGCTTAAAGATAGAGGATCAGGAACACAAGTTGTCCATGTACGCAGATGACGTCTTACTTTCATTAACAGACCCATTGACTTCACTCCCTGAGGCACTAAGAGAATTTGAGATATATGGTGGGTTCTCGAACTTCCACTTAAACAAAACAAAATCGGAAATACTAAATGTCACTCTCCCCAGGCAGATATTTGTCAACTCTCTTCGCTCTGCCCATTACGCATACAAACCCGCACTCTCAGATATCTGGGAATTAACCTCACCCCTTCCCCAGACACATTACACAAGGCCAACTACTCAAATCTACTTACTGAAATCACAGGAGACCTCTCTTCTTGGAAAAATAAATCGGTCTCCTGGTTGGGGAGAATAGGTATTATAAAAATGAATGTTTTGCCAAGATACTGTATTATCTCCAGACTCTCCCGATCCCTTTACCCACACACTATCTACACAAACTACAGGGAGTGATGGAAGAGTTTAATTGGAAAGGGGTTAAACCGCGAATTGTGAGGAAAACCCTTTACTTACCAAAGGAGAGGGGGGGATTGGGAGTCCCTAGCCTATCTACCTACAAGAAAGCCATTAACCTTCAACATCAGGTTGAATGGTGTCATAATTCTAAGGACAAAAACCTGGGTGCAAATATGTAGGACAATCATAGGAACACAGAACATGGGGACTCTGGGATGGATACCCGCCAAATCTAGGCCCAAAATACTGGGAGAGCTACCCCTTTATCAGAGAATTCTTTGCTCGGTGGGACAGAACTTTGGTAGAACACCCGTACATTACTTCCAATCCTTCAGCCACTTACGCCATTTATCGACAATCCAGACATACCCTTTACTTGTACACAACGACTGCCGATAGATAAAACTTTATCACACAGGTGACCTTCCACCGCCTCTTAACAAATAAAAAAAATAAGAGTAGAGCAGACCTTGAACGCACTGGCCTTGACATTTCCTGGGTTCTATCACATGCAACTCAAACATTTCTTATCAACATATAAGAGATCAAACGACATGACTAGACAACTGACTACTTTGGAATCTCTATGCCTACTTCCTAACACGCCGAGGCATTTGATTTCTATAGCTTACCGTTTGATCCTCTCACCAAAGGAATCCCCTTTTCCCAAATACGTGAGACGATGGAACAGGGAACTCAACCCACCTCCGTCTGACAAGGACTGGCACAACATATTAAACGCTCATGTGAGAGCCTCGGTCTCAGCGAGAATGATTGAATCCAATTACAAATTCCTGTCTGGGTGGTATCTCACACCAGACAGAATTCAGAAAATATATAAACAGACTGACGGCAGATGCTGGCGCAGGTGTGGAGAGCATGGCACCCTCCTCCACATCTGGTGGGGCTGCGGTGCTCTTGGGCCTTATTGGCAGTCGATTTTTAGCATCATAGAAACCACACTTAATATAAACTTAGCTAGAACTCCCGGCCTTTTGCTATTTCATGGCCTTCCTAAGTTCAAAGACAAACCTTCAAAACAGCTCTTTTATATAATGCTTAACAGCGCCAAGTCCCTTATCCCTAAGAAATGGAAACAGACGGCTGCCCCGACAGTGACAGACTGGGCATCCCAGGTAGACAAACTACTACAACTTGAAAGATTTAGATACTTAAGAGATGACAAAATAGAAGTCCATGAATATATGCTAGAAATTTGGAAACCAGTGATCTCTGACTTGAGTAACAGCTCTTAATATAGCTACAGACAAGGAGGGCTTGCTGGCTCTAGCTGGACCTGGAGACCTGCTCTTGACCCCCCTTGACAAGACACCATCTGGCGATCCACTCCTACTTCCTCTCCCTCTCATCTCTCCCACCCCCCCTTTTTTTTTTTCTTTTTTTTTCTCTCCTTCTCTTCCTTCTCTCCCTTTTTGTACCCTTTCCCTCTTATCTTTATTTCTCTTTTGCACTTATTTCTCTATCTGGTTACTTTTGGCGTGGGAATGTGTGTTAAAACCCACGCCGAGTTTATTTAATCTTTCAAAATGCAAACATATGATATAATGTTTTTGTTTCTTGTTATTAGCCTGCACGCATGCTTCGGAGACTATATAACATTTGTGGATATTATGTTTAAAATATGATCATTAAACTACCAGGTACTTCGGGATCCAATGTCAAACTGCAACACTTAAACCTGGGAAAATATGGACTCTCCAACAAGTCTTGGAAAATGTTAACATTCCTAATGTATTTTATGTCTTTTGAAGTGTGTATTGGTTACTATTTATCTCAATAAAATCTTGAAAATGAAAAAAAAAATATATATATATATATATTAAGTGTTTAATATCCCTTTTACATCTTTACAGAACAATAACCATGTATCTGACAGTGGAGGAGAACGCAATGGCCCCTATTTAACAAAGGTCTTGCGGACCTGATCCGACAGTGTGGATCAGGTCCGCAAGATCTCGCTGAATGCGGAGAGCAATACGCTCTCCGTATTCAGCATTGCACCAGCAGCTCACAAGAGCTGCTGGTGCAACGCCGCCCCCCTGCAGACTCGCGGCCAATCGGCCGCCAGCAGGGAGGTGTCAATCAACCCGATCGTACTCGATCGGGTTGAATTGTGGTGATTCCTATCCGCCTGCTCAGAGCAGGCGGACAGGGGTTATGTAGGAGCGGTCTTTGTGACCGCTGCTTCATAACTGCTGTTTCTGGTGAGTCTGAAGACTCGCCAGAAACACGGGCCCACAAGCTCCTTTCGGAGCTTGATATATAGGCCTCCATGGCTTCTGTTAACGGCACACCATATGGTAAATAAAAATGCACATTAAAACAATGCATTGTATCATTAAATCAAGATTGCAAGAAACGTATAAGGATTAACACTGAACAAGCAGTGGAATATTAATTTTTCAACAACAATTATAAGGAACCACAACCAATACAGATTTGAAATATTTCAATTTTTGGAATAATGAGAAGTCCAAGAAGGAATAGAACGTAAATCTCAATGGTAAGTGATCCATTATGAGTGAACTAACACTAGCACACACCTAATACACGTTTCCACATTTTGTATACAATCCATGGAAGACATGCAAATTTCTGTTCAGCATATCTGGGCCTTAAACTATGAACACAAGAGAAAATATACATCATGTTAACAATCATATACTGGCAAAATGGTTATGTGCAAACCTAAAAGATGAGACTGAGGTAAAACATTAAAGGGCCACTGTAAGTAAATATTTTCTATGCCTGTTACTAACTACCCCAAATACGCTTTGTATCAATAGCATTTCATTAACATATCTCTACCGTATATCAGAAATCTTGTCTGCAAATGTAATTGTTTTCCAAACCCACTCCGTGGGTATCCTTTGCTTTGTACCAATCCGTTTACAATACCTAGGTTTCAAAATGGTGCTTTAAACACAAAGTTATTGGTTTAAGTATTTTGAACACTCTTTAACTTTTAGAACGTTATGAAACTTTGTTTTGGAGAAAAATATAGGTCAGTAGGTTTTAATTAATGTTTATTAACTTTAATATGTTAGTTGTTTAGCTTAAAAATTATAACAGAAAGTAATCCTTTAACTCAATAAAATATTAAATAATTAACTTTTATTTAAATACATTGTCATATGTGTTCATATAATTTATTTTTTGTATTTGCTAACTATAACGATCCTGCTGATGGCTGATGCAGATACAACTTCCGTTTGACTTTTGGCTGGAGGGCTTTGATATGACTACTGTGATTACTGTCTAAGGATTCATTTAAATGGACATTAAAGGGACAGTCAACACCAGAATTTTTGTTGTTTAAAAAGATAGATAATCCCTTTATTACCCATTCCGCAGTTTTTTGCAAAACCAACACTGTTATATTAATACACTTTTTACTTATGTGACTAACTTGTATCTAAGCATCTTCTGACCGCCCCTAATCACATGACTTTTAGTTATTATCTATTGACTTGTATTTTAGCCAATTAGTGCAGTGTCTGCCACTAGCCACGGGCGTGATCACAATGCTATCTATATGGCCTACATGAGCTTGCTCTCCCCTGCTGTGAAAAGTAAATAAAATAGAGGCGGCATTCAAGGGCTTAAAAATTATCATATGTGCCTCCCTAGGTTTGCTTTCAACTAGAATACCAAGAGAACAAAGCAAAATTGTTGATAAAAGTAAATTGGAAAGTTGTTTAAAATTACATGCCCTATTTGAAAAATGAAAGTTTTTTTGGTCTTGACTGTCCCTTTAAACACTAAACAAATCCTAGATAGATTGATGTATTCAAAGAAAAGATTAGTCTGAGTATAACATGTAGTAGCATTTTTTTTTTAAAAGTTTCATTAGCTGTTTAAATATAGACAAAATAAGTGTAAAGTTTTAGGGGGCGATTTAACAATCTTCGTATCTGCCCCACAGGAGTTAAGAAGCAGTGGTCTTAAAACCTCTGAGGCTGCGGACATCAATCCGCCCGATCGAATAACGACCGATTGGCCGCAAATCTGCAGGGGGGCAGCATTGGACAAGCAGTTCACCAGAACTGCTTGTGCAATGTTAAAAGCTGACAGCGTATGCTATGATAAATCTACCCCATAGTGTCTATAAAACAATGGGAGCTGCCATGTTGTAACTTAGGTTACCTTCTCTGCAGTGGCCAATTATGGACAGTTATAAATAGGTCACTAGAGTGTGCAGCCAATAGCTGTGTGGAATATAACAGTGTTCTGCACTTCCATGTCTAACAAGAACTGAACAGCTCCCAATTTCCAAATGGAATTACAGGATATATATATTTGATTTATCATTTTATGTTACCATCTCAAAGTGTTTAATGTCCCTTTAAGTTGCAAATAGAATAGTTGTATGAAGCATTTTGCATTGCTTTATATATGCATTATATCTATACTTAATTGCATAAATAGTCCCATATGTATGTAAGAGAAATTTTTCTTTGTAAATAGGCGTGTTTAAATGTCATTGATATTTGGTTAAATACTAACATTTCCTCTTCAAAACTGACTATTTTCTCCAAGTATGAGTTTGGGATTGAAATGGCAGCAGATGTAACGTCACTTACTTCCATGGTTTACATTAGTGGGTGACCGTAGCTGGTACATACAGTAAATGTGGGCTGGAATCATCTGTGTTCTCAGATGTTGTATGAGTGGGCAACCCATGTGTTTCAAAATGTTTGTAGACTTTCAGCAAATAAGTGGGAGGACAGAGGCTTTTAATGTCTCTTCAGGACAATTGTCATCCACTGGTTCTATATACACAGCATCTGGCACATCTGATAATACCATCAGTGATGCAGTACTACTGATTGTGTAGCTATGTATTTCCTTTTAGATGTAATTTCAGCTATAGAAAAACTAAAAAGAAGGTAGTTGTGGCAACGTGTATACCTATATATATATGTGTGTGTGTGTGTATATATATATATAAAAATAAACACAGTATCTCACAAAAGTGAGTACCCCCTCACATTTTTGTAAATATTTTATTATATCTTTTCATGTGACAACACTGAAGAAATGACACTTTGCTGCAATATAAAGTAGTGAGTGTACAGCCTGTTTAACAGTGTAAATTTACTGTTCCCTTTAAAATATCTCAATACACAGCCATTAATGTCTAAACCATTGGCAACAAAAGTGAGTACACCCCTAAGTGGAAATGTCCAAATTGGGCCCAATTATCCCTTTTCCCTCCCCGGTGTCATGTGACTGGTTAGTGTTATAAGGTCTCAGGTGTGAATGGGGAGCAGGTGTGTTAAATGTGGTGTTATCGCTTTCACACTCTCTCATACTGATCACTGGAAGTTCAACATGGCACCTCATGGCACAGAAGAAAATGACCCCAAACATACCTCCAAGATGACCACTGCCTTGCTAAAGAAGCTGAGGGTAAAGGTGATGAACTGGCCAAGCATGTCTCCAGACCTAAACCCTATTGAGCATCTGTGGGGCATCCTCAAACGTTGGATGGGGGAGCGCAAGGTCTCTAACATCCACCAGCTCCGTGATGTCGTCATAGAGGAGTGGAAGAGGACTCCAGTGGCAAACTGTGAAGCTCTGGTGAACTCCATGCCCAAGAGGGTTAAGGCACTGCTGGATAATAATGGTGGCCACACAAAATATTGACACTTTGGACCCAATTTGGACATTTCCACTTAGGGGTGTACTCACTTTTGTTGCCAACGGTTTAGAGATTAATGGCTGTGTGTTGAGTTATTTGAGGGGACAGCAAATTTACTCTGTTATACAGGTTGTACACTCACTACTTTACATTGTAGCAACGTGTCATTTCTTCACTGTTGTCACATGAAAATATATAATAAATAATTTACAAAAATGTGAGGGGTGTACTCACTTTTGTGAAATAATATATATAGACCAGGGTACATAGGCAGTTCAAAATAGAAAAATTCAATATATGCACAGTTTGGATTTATAACACAGCAATCTTTAATAAATTGTGACGTTTCGGGGCATTCATTGGCCTCTATTTATCAAGGTCTGTCGGACCTGGTCCGACAGACCTCGCTGAATACGGCAAACAATACGCTCGCCATATTCAGCATTGCACCAGCAGCTCACAAGAGCTGCTGGTGCAAACGCCGCCCCCTGCAGACTCGCGGCCAATGGGCCGCCAGCAGGGGGGTGTCAATCCAGGCGGACAGGTTATGGAGCAGCGGAAACACGGAAACACGGGGCATCAAGCTCCATTCGGAGCTTGATAAATATGCCCCATTGTTTCTTCCATAGTATTGCGTCATGTCCACAACGTTGACATTGTAATCATGGTATAACATTAGTATTTATTTAGAGTAACTTGTTAGAGGTGTCTGTAGGAGAGTAGTGTTTGAATAGTGCCGAGAATGTTAGTAGAGATAATTTCTCTTAAAAGGGACAGTATACACTCATTTTCATATAACTGCATGTAATAGACACTACTATAAAGAATAATATGCACAGATACTGATATCAAAATCCAGTATAAAACCATTAAAAAACTTACATAGAAGCTCCCAGTTTAGCTTTGTTAAAAAGGTAGCTGGTACACCCACTGGAAGTGGGAAATAGCAGACAAGCAGTTCATACAAAGGGGTCTGTCACAATTATTTAGAAAAAAACGTATCTAATGATTATCAAAAGAAAATCACCCTTAAAGTATATGGGGATTTTTGTAGATAAATCATTTGATAAACTTTTCTGAAGGATTGTGATCAACCCCATAATAAGGGCCAGTGCCACCACTAGCAATTTTGGACCCCTTAATAAACCATTGATTGGGGGCCGCTTCACCCCTTTGGAGTGTGCAATTTTTGACCAAATGACTAAAATGTGTGCATACTTTATTCTTGAGTGTAGTCAAACTTGAAAATGTTGTAAAGGTAGTAACAAACAAACACAAAAAGATGTACAAAGGAACACTCACAGATGTACACAGACAGTCACAGAAACACTTGCACAGACATACAATGCAGAAAAAAGCACACGTCACACACTCACATAGACACACAGACAGAAACACACTCACTAAGACACATGCACACAGACACGCACACACAGAAACATACAAAAACAGATATTCATGTAGATACACACACAGAAACACACTCAAAGAGAAACATACACACTCACAGACACACACACATAGAAACACTCACATACACAGAAACACTCTCACACACAGACACACTGGACCTTTGCGTGCCCTCTTTTACCCTCTGATGACAGCCCTAATAAGGACTAGATTACAAGTAGAATGCAAAAATATTAGCGTGATTGTGCCTTAAAGGGACAGTGTAGTCAAGATTAAACTTTCATGATTCAGATAGGGCATGCAATTTTAAACAACTTTCCAATTTACCTTTATCTTCAAATTTGCTTTGCTCTCTTGGGGCGCGATCCGATAAAGATCGTAGTTTGCGGCGCAAGCGAGGGAACCCCCGCAGTTTCAGCTCGCAACTCGAGCTATCCTATATACGGCACCGTCAGAGGCTAAAGTGACGTAAGTCTCACAAACCAGTGATGTCCAGAAATCTGCGTAAGTACAAATTTCTGGAGTCGCCAGTGACTTACGGCACTTTAGAAACTGCTGGCACCTACAAAACCTGACTAAAGTTATAAAATCACCCGTACTGTCTAACACGCCTCCCTAACATAGCCCAACACGTCTAACCCTCTATCCGCTATCCCCCCTCACTATCCTAACAATAAAATATGTATTAACCCCTAAACCGCCGCTCCCAGACCCCGCCGCCAGCTATATTAAATCTATAACCCCCTAATGTGAGCCCCTACCCCGCCGCCATCTATCTTACCTACCCCCTAAAGTGAGCCCCTACACCGCCGCGATCTATCTTACCTACCCCCTAAAGTGAGCCCCCTACCCCGCCGCCATCTATCTTACCTACCCCCTAAAGTGAGCCCCCTACCCCGCCGCCATCTATCTTACCTACCCCCTAAATTGAGCCCCTACCCCGCAGCCATCTATCTTACCTAACCCCTAAAGTGAGCCCCCTACCCCGCCGCCATCTACCTTACCTACCCCCTAAAGTGAGCCCCTACCCCGCCGCCATCTATCTTACCTACCCCCTACAGTGAGCCCCCTACCCCGCCGCCATCTATCTTACCTACCCCCTAAAGTGAGCCCCCTACCCCTCCGCCATCTACCTTACCTACCCCCTAAAGTGAGCCCCTACCCCGCCGCCATCTATTTTAAAAATATTAACCCTTAATTTAATCCCCCTACACCGCCGCCAGCTATATTAACTATATTAACCCTAATTATATTAGGGTTAATATAGTTAATATAGTTATTATATTATATATATTAACTATATTAACCCTAATGATATTAGGGTTAATATAGTTAATATCTTTATTATATATATATTAAGTATAATAACCCTATCTAACTCTAACATCCCTAACTAAATTCTTATTAAAATAAATCTAATTAATATTAATATTATTAATTAAAATATTTCTATTTAAATCTAAATACTTACCTATAAAATAAACCCTAAGATAGCTAATTAATAATTACATTGTAGCTATTTTACAGGTAACTTGTTATTTATTTTAACTAGGTACAATAGCTATTAAATAGTTAATAACTATTTAATAGCTACCTAGTTAAAATAATTACCCAATTACCTGTAAAATAAATCCTAACCTAAGTTACAAATACACCTACACTATCAATAAATTAAATAAACTACAAATATCTAAACTAAAATACAATAAAATAATCTAAACTAAATTACAAAAACAAACAAACACTAAATTACAAAAAATAAAAAAAAGATTACAATTTTTTTAAGCTAATTACACCTATTCTAAGCCCCCTAATAAAATAATAAAGGTCCCCAAAATAAAAAAAATTCACTACCCTATTCTAAATTTAAAAAGTTCAAAGCTCTTTTACCTTACCAGCCCTTAAAAGGGCCTTTTTGCGGGGCATGCCCCAAAGAATTCTGTTCTTTTGCCTGTAAAAGAAAAACACAATACCACCCCCCAACATTACAACCCACCACCCACATACCCCTATTCTAAACCCACCCAAACCCCCTTAAAAAACCTAACACTACCCCCCTGAAGATCTCCCTACCTTGTCTTCACCCAGCCGGGCCGAACTCTTCATCTGATCCGGGCGATGTCCAATCAGATTCAAGTTCAATCCGATTGGCTGAACCAATCAGCCAATCGGATTGAACTTGAATCTGATTGGCTGATTCAATCAGCCAATCAGATTTTTCTACCTTAATTCCGATTGGCTGATAGAATCCTATCAGCCAATCGGAATTCTACGGACGCCATCTTGGATGACGTCATTTAAAGGTACCTGATTCGTCGGGAAGTCGTCGTGCCAGATGGATGCTCCGCGGCGGAGGAGCGAAGAAAGAAGATTGAAGATGCCGCTTTGTTTGAAGACATCGTCGGATGGAAGAAGACATCGCCGGATGGAAGAAGACTTCACTGCCGCTTGATTGAAGACATCGCCGGATGGAAGAAGACTTCACTGCCGCTTGATTGGACATCGCCCGGATCAGATGAAGAGTTCGGCCCGGCTGGGTGAAAACAAGGTAGGGAGATCTTCAGGTGGGTAGTGTTAGGTTTTTTTAAGGGGGGTTTGGGTGGGTTTAGAATAGGGGTATGTGGGTGGTGGGTTGTAATGTTGGGGGGTGGTATTGTGTTTTTCTTTTACAGGCAAAAGAGCAGAATTCTTTGGGGCATGCCCCGCAAACGGCCCTTTTAAGGGCTGGTAAGGTAAAAGAGCTTTGAACTTTTTTAATTTAGAATAGGGTAGGGAAATTTTCTTATTTTGGTGGGCTTTATTATTTTATTAGGGGGCTTAGAATAGGTGTAATTAGCTTAAAAATCTTGTAATTTTTTTTTTTTTTTGTAATTTAGTGGTGTTGTTTTTTTTTTTGTAATTTAGTTTAGATTATTTTATTGTATTTTAGTTTAGATATTTGTAGTTTATTTAATTTATTGATAGTGTAGATGTATTTGTAACTTAGGTTAGGATTTATTTTACTGGTAAATTGGTAATTATTTTAACTAGGTAGCTATTAAATAGTTATTAACTATTTAATAGCTATTGTACCTAGTTAAAATAAATACCAAGTTACCTGTCAAATAAATATAAACCCTAAAATAGCTACAATGTAATTATTAATGATATTGTAGCTATCTTAGGGTTTATTTTATAGGTAAGTATTTAGATTTAAATAGGAATATTTTAATTAATAATATTAATATTAATTAGATTTATTTTAATAAGAATTTAGTTAGGGATGTTAGAGTTAGATAGGGTTATTATACTTAATATATATATAATATAATAACAATATTAACTATATTAACCCTAATATAATTAGGGTTAATATAGTTAATATATATAATATAATAACTATATTAACTATATTAACCCTAATATAATTAGTTAATATAGCTGGCGGGGGTGTAGGGGGATTAAATTAGGCGTTAATATTTTTAAAATAGATGGCGGCGGGGTAGGGGCTTACTTTAGGGGGTAGGTAAGATAGATGGCGGCGGGGTAGGGGCTCACTTTAGGGGGTAGGTAAGATAGATGGCGGCGGTGTAAGGGACTCACATTAGGGGTTCTGTAATGTAGCTTGCGACAGTGTAGGGGGATCACATTAGGAGGTTATACTTTTATTGTAGGTGGCGGTGGGGTCCGTGTGCGGCGGTTTAGGGGTTAAATACTTTATTAGGGATTGCGGCGGGGGATCGCAGTTGACAGGTAGATAGACATTGCGCATGCGTTAGGTGTTAGGTTTATTTAGCAGGTAGTTTAGGGAGTTACGGGGCTCCAATAGACAGCGTAAGGCTTACTACGGCTGCATTTTGTGGCGAGGTGAAAATGGAGTAAGATTTCTCCATTTTCGCCACGTAAGTCCTTACGCTGTATATTAGATACCAAACTGCGCTGGTTTGGTATACCTGCCTATGGCCCAAAAAACTACGGGCGACGGCAGAAATATACGAGCGTAACTTCTAGGTTACACCATATATAGGATACCAAACCAGTGCAAATTTCAGAGTTGCCGGCTTTTGCGGGCGACGCTGCATATTGGATCGGGCCCCTGGTATTCTTCGTGAAAAGCTAAACCAAGGTTGGTTTATATGCTAATTTCTAAGCCATTGAACTGCCTCTTATCTCAGTGCATTTTGACAGTTTTTCACAGTTAGACAAAGTTAGTTCATGTGTGTCATATATATAACATTGTGCTCACTCCTTTGGAGTTATTTAAGAGTCAGCGCTGATTGGATAAAAGGCATGTCTGTCAAAGCCACTGAGATAAGGGGGCAGTCTGCAGAGACTTAAAAAAAAGTAATCACAGCGGTAAATATGTATTAATATAACAGTGTTGGCTATGCAAATTTGGTGAATGGGCATTAAAGGGATTATCTATCTTTTTAAGTAGACTGTCCCTTTAATATAGCTTGAGTTAAATCAATAGCACTTCTATTTTTGTGTTCAAATTACAAGTCAAAAGTAATATTTTAGTGCTCAAGCGTTAGTCATTTTTATGTCGGATAGCACATGTGCCCTAAATACCTCACATACTGTAATAATTCACTACAAACGTGTCACATATAAGGTGATCAGCTATTTAAGATGCTTTTTAAGGGGTATGTCCCTGGACAGCAAAATAATGCAAATTTTGCAAGCATAATTACAGTTTTAAATGCTTTCAGAACATATTTTGAATGTGAATCCTTTGCAATGAAATATTTAAAGGGGTATGAAGGTGAAAATTAAACTTTTATATTCTTTTATAGGGATAGTCTAGTCAAAATTAAACTTTCATGATTCAGATAGGTCACGCCATTTTAAACAACTTTCTTTGTCAAGGACTGTTACTTTTATCATCAAATTTGCTTTGTTCTCTTGATAGTCTTAGTTGAAAGCTAAACCTAGGTAGGCTCATATGCTAATTTCTAAGCCCTTGAAGGCAGCCTCTTATCTGAATGCATTTGACAGTTTTTCACAACTAGAGGGCATAAGTTCATGTGTGTAATATAGATAACATTGTGCTCACGCCCGCACTGATTGGCTAAAATGCTAGTCTATCAAAAGAACTGAAATAAGGGGGCATTCTGCAGAGGCTTAGATACAAGGTAATCAAATTGTGTTGGTTATGAAAAACTGGGGAATGGGTAACAAAGGGATTATCTATCTTTTTAAACAATAACAATTCTAGAGTAGACTGTCCCTTCAAGAGACTTTCAATTTAGTTTAATTAGCAAAATGACTTTGTTTTGTAGGTATCCTTTGTTCAAAAGCATACCTAAGTCGGCTCAGGAGCATCAATGTACCACTGGGAGATAGCTGGTGGTTGGTGATTGCACACGTCTCTTGTCATTGACTCACCAGATGTGTTAAGTTAGTTCTCAGTAGTGCATCACTGCTCTGAGGCTGAATTTAACTATGTGTTTTTAATCTATTTACATATTTTCATTTTACACTTTTATGCCCCTTTAAGATTTGCTCCCCACTGCAAAACTAAAAACCCTGCTGCCCTAGGCACAGTTGGCAAAAACAAAAAACAAAAAAAACAGTAAATAATCACAAATTGTGTTCATCTAGAAATATCTAAAATGTACATTATTTCTCTTTATTGGCCTAAAAAAGCTTGCAATGTCTTAAGGTGTAAAAGCCAGCTCACATTGTAGTTTAACCTGCTCTAAAGTGACTAAAGTGACACAAAATACACTGATGTATATGCATGTCATTCTGCCTATTCTAAACATAGTAGTCTGAACGAATAAAAGACCTGTCAAAAAAACAACATTCTTATGAAGTGTACAATATGTGCCCCGCATCATGACACACGCACGCACTGTAAGCTTAGATGCATTGTGAGTGATATTTAAAAATGAAAGAGGCATTAACAAAATAAGGTTCTTTCATTGTTGAATAGGTTTTGGCATCACAGTATTAACCGTGTCTTAACCCTTTATCCGCCTGAAGCATTGTTGTTGTCAGTTGTAGCTGGAACTGCTGGTGACTGATGTATTTGCTATTTGTCTTTATAACGTGGCCTGAAGCATACAGATTAAAAGATTCATGTGTTTAACATCAATCATCAAGGGCTCCAATCAGGGTAGGTTAAGGGATAGCTCTTTTTGGTGCTAAAAAGTTACAGAACCTGATTATGCTGCTGTAAATCAGAAAGAGAGGACTTTTAAAGGACCAGTAAATACAGTAGATTTGCATAATCAACACATACATGATAAAAAGACAATGCAATAGCAATTGTTATGTCTATTTCCACTCCTACTGTTTCATGTGACAGTCATCAGCCAATCAAAAATGCATATACGTATATTCTGTGAATTCTTGCACATGCTCAGTAGGAGCTGGTGACTCAAAAAGTGTAAATATAAAAAGACTGTGCACATTTTATTAATGGAAGTAAATTGGAAAGTTGTTTACAATTGTATGCTCTATCTGAATCATGAGAGTTTAATTTTGACTTAACTGTCCATTTTAAAGGGAAGTTCAACTCTAAGTTCACTATAAAGCTTTTCATTACTCATAATAAAATATATACATTGCATTTTAATTATTTATGTTGCCTACTTTTCCCGTAATTTGTGGTGTTTCCCCTTCCCCCAAGAGTTTGAACTGAAGACTTCAGAAACAGTAAAATTGTGTAATTAAAAAGTGCATTAAAAAAAGACAATGCAATAGCCCTTTCAAATAAACAGTATTTTTTTCTGACAAATGTATTATGTTCCCCCATTTGCTGTCCCTTTGTATCATGTGACAGCCATCAGCCAATTACAGACCAGTACATGTACACACTGTGAACTCTTGCCCATGCTCAGTAGGAGTTGGTGCCTCAAAAAGTGTGAAAATAAAAAGACTGCAATTTACTTCCATTATCAAATTTTGCACAGAGTCTCTTAAAACAGCACTCTTTATCTGTATCATGGAAGTTTAAAGGGACAGTCAAGTCCAAGAAAAACTTTCATGATTCAAATAGGGCATGTCGTTTTAAACAACTTTCCAATTTACTTTTATCACCAATTTTGCTTTGTTCTCTTGGTATTCTTAGTTGAAAGCTAAACCTAGGAGGTTCATATGCTAATTTCTTAGACCTTGAAGGCCACCTCTAACCTGAATGCATTTTGACCACAAGAGGGTGTTAGTTCACGTGTTTCTTATAGATAACATTGAGCTTATGCATGTGAATTTACAGAGGATTGAGCACTGATTGGCTAAAATGCAAGTCTGTCAAAAGAACTGAAATAAGGGGGCAGTCAGCAGAGGCTTAGATCCAAGGAAATTACGGAGGTAAAACGTGTATTATTATAACTGTGTTGGTTATGCAAAACTGGGCAATGTGTAATTAAGGGATTATCTATCTTTTAAAACAACACAAATTCTGGTGTTGACTGTCCCTTTAATTATGTTTTTAGTGTCCCTTTAAACCTGTTACATTCTGCACAATGACAGTTTGATTAATGCAGAACCAAATATTTTGGTCCTTATTGGCCACAGCTGGTGAGACAAGATAAATATACTCAAACTTTATGACCCTAATGACCCTCAAAATGCATTACATTTTTTTGTCTTCTAAAAAAAAATTCTGCTCTAAAGGTTTGAGAGATGTGTCCCCTGCAACAATTTAGCTGTGGCAGTTATCAGTCACGGAGCATTTGTAGTAACACAACTGAGACTGCAGTATTAGTTTTAGATTTGAACAGCTTTACATAACATTTAACGTGTTTAAAGGGACAGGAAACCCCAACATTTTATTTCATGATTTGGATAGAACATACAATTTTAAGCAACTTTCCAATTTACTTCTATTATCAAATTTGTCTCATTCTCTTGTTATCCTTTTCTAAAGAAATAGCATTGCACTACTGGCAGCTAGTTGAATACATCTAGTAAGCCAATCACAAGAGACAAATGTGTGCAGGCACCAATCAGCAGCAGCTCCCACTAGTGTAGGATATGTGCGTATTAATTTTCAACACAGGATACCAAGAGAACGAAGCACTTTTGCTCTATCTGAATCATGTAAGATTAATTTTGACTTTCCTATCCCTTTAAATACTGTTTTTTTCATAAGCATGAAATAAATTATTTTTGTACAATGTCCATTTAAAAGAAGAGAAAATACTTTGGAATTACAACATTTTTCTACAGTCTTCTAACACAATAACATATCAGCAGAGTTTAAACATTATTAGGACATATTAACACCTTGTTTGCTGCAATTGTTTTTTAAAGTCAAACTCCACCCAGTTCTACCACTGTCAATGTGTTAACAACATCTCCAGTGTTTGGTTTTAGCAGAAATGATAACAGACTACATAATTGAGGCTGGAAACTCCACAATTTTCAAAATTAAAAAAATACAGGAAAGGGGGAAAGATTTATAATAAAATTATATTGCAAAGTTGGTTTACTATGTGGAAACTATGTGGCTACTAAAGCCAAAATTAAAGTTTCATGATTCAGATAAAATATACAATTTAAAAAAAACTCTCCAATATATTTCCATTATCAAAACATGCACATTCTTTTTATAAGCACACTTTCTGATGCACCAGCTCCTACTGAGCATGTGCAAAAGTGCACAGTGTATATATATATATATATATATATATATTGTGATTGACTGATGGCTGTCACATGATACAGGGAGGGTAAATTGGATTAACTTTGATATTTGACAGAAAATATTCTACTGCTCACTTCACATTCAAAGTGCTATAGCATTGTCTTTTTATTGTGTATTTGTCAGTTATTCAATTCTACTGTATATCATAATACCAAAGGGTTTACTTTCACTTTATGTCCCTGTTTTTTTTTTAAAAAAAGATTATAATGATAAAACAAATGCTAATTTCAGAATTCATTAATACAATCTTTTACTTATATTCACATCCATCTGCCCAAATTAAAGTTAATGGCATCTTGTCGAGTCAATTTCAGATTCACAATGGGACAAGACAGGGGTGCCCTTTGTCCCATCTCCTGTTTGCTATCTCTGTCAACGTTTTAGAAATAATTGCTTAATATCTGGAATAACAGTGGGCCATATGGAACACAAAGTTGCTATGTATGCAGATGACATTCTCCATACATTGTCATCTCCCATCACTTTGCTCCTGGCCGGTGGCCGCCCTTAAAAAATTCTCTAGCTTGGGAGTGGTCTCCAATTTACAGCTAAATCTGACCAAATCTGAATTAGTAAATATTTCTACCCCTGAAAAGAGTTACAACAATCCCTCATAGGTTGCCATCTATTGCTACAACCTCAAAAATGGAAATACTTAGGGATATACCTTACATCGTCACTTTCTAACTTATTTGATGTAAATTTTAAATACCTACTCTATTCTATCATTAGGGGCTTATCGGCATGGAAAATAAACCTATCTCGTTGCTAGGATGTATAGGAGTAATACAAATGAATATACTCCCCAGAATACTGTACCACTTACAGGAACCCATTCCTTTACATCCCACTTACTTCCGTGCCTACAAACAGCAATTGGTAAATGTATCTGGAGGGAGACTAGGACTAGGGTCAATAGGAATACTCTTTACCTAACTAAAGAAAGGGGAGGATTGGGCTTACTGAATTTAGATTTATATAAAAAGGCTATAACATTGCAACAACAAGCTGAATGGAATATGAATTCAAAAGACAACGTCTGGGTACATCTGAGCAGGGAAATTCTTAAGGTAGAAATTGTAGGAATGTTAGGTTGGCTAACTCCAAAGACTAGACCTATAATTGTCAAAGATTACCTATTATTGAATAAATTCTTCCAAAAGTGGCACAAAATCTTAACCACACACCCAAATATTTATTCGGTATACTCTCCATTAACTTCTTATATTCATGACCCAGAACTACCATCCTGTGTATCTAAGACAAGGGAACATCCTAACCTACACCTGAGTCAGGTTTCCATATACAAAACACTTGCTGACTTAAAGGGATAGGAAAGTTAAAAATAAACTTGCAGGATTCAGACAGAGCATATCATTTTAAGACACTTTTAAATTCACTTCTATTTTTAAATGTGCTTCGTTCTCTTGGTATCCCTTGTATCCCTTGTGGAAAAAGAACACACACATATCCTACACTCATGGGAGCTAGCTGCTGATTGGTGCCTGCACACATTTGTTTCTTGTGATTGGTTAATTAGATGCGTTCAACTAGCTGACAGTAGTGGAATGCTGTTCTTTCAGCAAAGGATAACAAGAGAATGAAGCAAATGTGATAATAGAAGCAAATTGGAAAGTTGTTTACAATTGTATGTTCTATCCACACCATGAAAGAGAATGTTGGGGTTTCCTGTCCCTTTAAAAGAAATAGTTAAAATGGTATTCCTATGCCCAGATAAACAACTTTGTTGATGCCCATACAAAGAAAAGAAAACTCTTTAGGCCCCTAACGTACGTACGAAAAAATTATGCCTAATGCAACCACTCCCTAAACACATTATATCTCTGACATATCACTTACTGTTGGATCAGGGCGGAGATTCCCTCCACTTATATACTCTCAAATGGAACACAGAATTAGGGTCTCCCATATCCAATAAAGACTGGAAAAAATATTACTCAATCAAACAAAAGCATCCATTTCTTCTAGAGTTCAAGAGATGAAGTATTAATACCTAGCTAGATGTTATCATAAACTTAAAGTCATATTGAAATGTTCGGACGGCAAATGCTGGAGAGATTGCGGGGGAAGAGGGTACATTATCACATGTCTGGTGGGGATGCAAGCGGCTCGGTCATTTTTGATCGGGGATTCTCAAAATCATAATAGCTAAACTAGGAGAATTAATCTCCAGTAGGCCACATATAGTGTTATTACATGGCCTCCCAAAAATAAAAAACAAAGTTAAAAGAAACTTACTATTTGTTATGTTACGCAACGCCAAAGCATTAATCCCCAGAAACAGGAGAACTACCAAAGTCCCCATTATAGGGGAATGGAAAAGACAGGTGGACTGGCTTCTACAGCTGGAACAATTCCATTATTTACAAGAGTGAGAGGTAGAAATCCATGAATATATGCTGGAGTATTGGAAATCCAAACACATTTGAAGGGGTTAATTTATTAAATGCTGGGCGTACATGATTCACTCTAGCGAATCATGTCCGCACGGCATCGCTAAATGCCGATATCATATGCTGTCGGCATTTAACATTGCACAAGCATTTCTTGTGAAATGCGGACCCCCGGCACATTTGCGGCCAATCGTCCACTTGCAGGGGTTGTCAGTTATCCTGAACTAAAAGGTGGCAGACAAGTTAAGACTGCTGCTTCTTAAAGGGGCAATCAAGTCATGGTTTAATTAGGGAATGTAATTTTAAACAACTTTCCAATTTACTTTTATCAGCAAATTTGTTTTGTTCTCTTGGTATTCTTAGTTGAAAGCTAATTTTAGGAGGTTCATATGCTAATTTTTTAGACCTTGAAGACTGCCTCTAATCTGAATGCATTTTGACCACTAGAGGGCATTAGTTCATGTGTTTCATATATGAAGTTACCCTGGAGTGAGCACTGATTGGCTAAAATGCAAGTCTGTTAAAAGAACTGAAATAAGGGGGCAGTCTGCAGAGGCTTAGATACAAGGTAAATACAGAGGTAAAAAGTGTATTTCTATAACAGTGTTGTTTATGCAAAACTGGGGAATGGGTAATAAAGGGGAATGGGTAATCTTTCTTTTTAAACAACAAAAATTCTGGTGTTGACCATCCCTTTAACTTCTGTTTTCTTTGAGCCAGAAAACTACGAGGGTAGATAGCAGCATACGCTGCTTGCTAAATCTACCCTGAAGTTTCTACTAGATTGCTTAGACAGAATTTTAGTTTTAGTATAAGATATTTTTTTCTCCTCCCCTTCTACCCCCCCCCCTGTCTTCCTACCTCAACTACATTATGGGTCCTATTTATGAAAGGTCTGTCGGACATGATCCGACATTGCGGATCATGTCCGACAGACCTCGCTGAATACGTAGAGCAATACGCTCTCCGCATTCAGCATTGCACCAGCAACTCTTGTGAATTGCTGGTGCAACGCCGCCCCCTGCAGATTTGCAGCCAATTGACCACTAGCAGGGGGTGTCAATCAACCCGATCATATTCGATCAGGTTGAATTGTGGCGATGTCTGTCCGCTTCCTCAGAGCAGACGGACAGGTTATGGAGCATACAGAGCTTCATAGATATGCCCCTATGGCTGTTTATGGCTGATGCTGCTAGTAGTTGTTCTTCTTTTGAGTATTCATGTTTGTGTTATACATTGTCCTTCTAAAAAGATTACTTTGCATCTGTTAAAATTGATAAAAGTTGAAAATGTTTGAGCTTGTTCAACAACAAGATCTGTGGCTGAATTGGACAAAGGATTATGTACACCTCTACTTCCTCCATCAGTGTAAATGTCACGGATCTTCTTTTATTTACATAATGTATGGATATTATTTACCTGTAAGGGTATTTTATAAGGTTTGTATTTCCATACTGTACTATTGATTTCTCAATAAAGCTTATTGAAAAAAAAAACAACAATATGCTAATTTAAAGTGAACTTATTTTTATTTTTGTAAAGCAAACTATGATATTAAGTAAAATCTGTAGAACAAAATATTATTATACAATTTAAATTATCTTTTTTTCAAATAATGTACATCAAGATATATTTCAGATCTGTTATAATATTTGCTACCGTATTTTTTTATTAATTAATAGCAGAAAATAATTTCTTCTATTATCTTAAAGCGGTTGTGAATTAAATGCATCCTTCCTGAATCAATTATAGAAACAAAACATGGTTTATTTTTACTGTAAATAACCTTAAGTTTTTAAGGTTGAGCAAGTATACTACAATCTGTTAAGCAAAGATAATGTACACCAGTTAAACTGGAAATACAGGCTTCAGTAATGAAAGTCATGTTCAGTAACATTTAACTATCAGGCCACCTTTTGTTAAATTTTCAGTCCTTCCGGTTCTGCATTATAGAGATAACAATAATGATCATTCACAATTGCTCAGACCGTAGAAATCTGAATACTAAAATCTTCAATTCACTGATGTACATTAATTAAAATGTTAAGTAATAATAGTAATCAAAAAGGAGACTCTAAGAATGATATCATGCATCTGAAAAAGCACCATTTAAACATGTTAAAATTATATTTATTTTTGTCAGGGGTCCCCATTAGGGGCTGCTTATCAATGATCTGTAAACTTCAGGTGGACAAGAGTCCATCTCACCCCCTTTCTTAAGTTAAAGGGACACTGAACCCAAATTTTTTCTTTCATGATTCAGATAGAGCATGAAATGTTAAGCAACTTTCTAATTTACTCCTATTATCAATTTGTCTTCATTCTCTTGGTATCTTTATTCGAAATGCAGTAATGTACGTTTAGATGCCGGCCCATTTTTGGTGAACAACCTGGGCTGTCCTTGCTGATTGGTGGATAAATTCATCCACCAATAAAGAAGTGCTGTCCAGAATGCTAAACCAAAAAAAAAAGCTTAGATGCCTTCTTTTTCAAATAAAGATAGCAAGAGAACGAAGAAAAATTGATAATAGGAATAAATTAGAAAGTTGTATAAATTGCATGCTCTATCTGAATCACAAAAGAAAAAAATTGGGTTCAGTGTCCCTTTAAAGGGACAGTCTAGTCAAAATTAACCTTTCATGATTAAGATAGGGCATGCAATTTAAAACAACATTCCAATTTAGTTTAATCATCAAATTTGCTTTGTTCTCTTAGTATTCTTTGTTGAAAGCTAAACTTAGGTAGTCTCATATGCTAATTTATAAGCAATTGAAGGCAGCCTCTTATCTCAGGGCATTTGGACAGTTTTCACAGCTAGACAATGCTAGTTCATGTGTGCAATATAGATAACATTGTGCTCACTCCCATGGTGTTACTTATGAGTTAGCACTGATTGGCCAAAATGCAAGTCTGTCAAAAGAACTGAAATAAGAGGGCAGGCTTAGATACAAGGTAATCACAGAGGTAAAACGTATATTAATATAACTGTGTTGGTTATGCAAAACTGGGGAATGGGTCATAAAGGGTTTGTCTATCTAGTTTTCAACAATAACAATTCTGGAGTAGACTTTCCCTTTAATGAGATGGTACTTCACTCCATGGGGCGAATGCAGCTATTTCTGCGCGAGCCTTCAGGCTCGCCGGAAACATACGTTAAGAAGCAGTGGTCTTAAGACCGCTGCTCCTTAACTCATCCGCCACCTCTGAGGTGGCAGATAGCAATCATCCCGATCCAATACGATCGGGGTGATTGACGCCCCTTGCTAGCGGCCGATTGGCCGCGAATGTGCAGGGGGCAGTATTGCACAAGCATTTTAAACTAAATGCTTGTGTAATGATAAATGCAGACAGCGTATACTGTCGGCATTTATCGATGTCGGGCGGAGATGATCCAGCATACGCTGTCAGCATTTAACATTGCACAAGCATTTCTTGTGAAATGCTTGTGCAATGCCGCCCCCTGCACTCTCGCGGCCAATCGGATGATTGCAGTCTGCCACCATTTTTTTACGACTGCTGCTTCTTAACTTCCGTTTCAGGTGAACCTGAAATTACGGGGGTAGAAAGCAGCCTCCACTGCTTAATAAATCTATCCCATACCCTCAAAAGCTAGTAACTGCTGCTGGAGAGGCTGCGAGGATCTAGGCTCTATGCACTATATCTGGTGGAGCTTTATAAAGATTGGGAGCCTACAAACCCCGGTAGAGCTGTAACTTTATTCCACGGTATTGAACAAACCATTGGGTCCAGCTCTGTTGGTATCTGATCCAAATTATGCTTAATGTGGTGAGATTGGTCACGTGAGACATTGAAATAAATCAAATGTCCCAACTGTAGACAACTGTAGCTACATGGATAGCCAGAACCTTTGAGCTGCTATCCATAAAAGAGTACACTTACCTCAAAATGAATACATTAAATAAATTGCAAATGGTGACCATTCAGCCAACATCCTAACTAATATCTCTCAGCCTTTTGCCATGTGGGAGAGAGGAGAGGCTGTGTGGGCTTTTTTTCCCTCCTCTTATTCCCTGGAGAATTTATTTCATTTTATCTTTCCTCTCTTATGCTTCTTTGCTGTTATTTAACTTCGAGCAGCATTTTTGTATCTTGGAATAGAGTAAATTATATTAAGGACTTTATATCCCCTCTGGGGGTGCACAGACTTTTTGAAATACAAGTGGGCCTTAAAGGGACAGAATAGTCAAAATTAAACTTTCATGATTCAGATAGAGAATGCAGTTTTAAACAACTTTCCAATTCACTTTTATCATCAAATTTGCTTTGTTCTCTTGGTATTCTTTGTTAAAAGCTAAACCTAGGTAGGCTCATATGCTAAGTTCTAAGCCCTTGAAGGTCGCCCCTTATTTCAATGCATTGGACAGTGTTTTTTACAGCTAGAGGGAATAAGTTCATAAGTGCCATACAGATAACATTGTGAGCACGCCTGTGGAGTTACAAATGAGAGAGCACTGATTGGCTAAAATGCAAGTCTGTCAAAAGAACTGAAATAAGTGGGCAGTCTCCAAAGGCTTAGATATAAGGTAATCACAGAGGCAAAACGTATATTAATATAATTATGTTGGTTATTCAAGACTGGGGAATGGGTAATAAAGGGATTATCTATTTTTTTAAACAATAACAATTCTGGAGTAGACTGTCCCTTTATTGTGGACATTGAGACCTTGGAACATCTGTTTTACAAAAATAAAACATCTGTAGTACATTTAAAAATTCCCTATTCTAGAGGCAGCAGATTAAAAATTATATATTTTATGCAAACCTCCCCTTTCCTAATGATTTTGTAGATAACCAACTTAAATCTATCCAACTTCACTAATGACAAGATATGCAATAGGCATATCCATGATAATTCATAGCGATAACCAATAAGAATTTATCGTCCCTCGCCAAGTGGAAATTTATAGCAATAATTAAAAATAATATGAACCATGCTAACTCCCATAATCAATGGGAACCACAATAAACATCCCAATCATCTTCAATATGAATGAATATAGCTACAATAAGACCTCCCAACTAGGTACTATTAAAATAACTGATCATACCTGATCTAACAAATTTCTATCAACTTAAATAGCTTTTTGTTTATTTTTTTTATAAGGGGGGCTTATGATAGGTTAGCCCCCTCCAAATAATTATTAATACCTGCTTTAGCTTGTTAGATCTAATGTAATAAATCAAATGAAAAAAAACTTTTTGTACAATTTTTTGATAAGGGGGAGCTGGTGACGGGTTAGCCCCCCTCCAAATAATTAATACCGTTCCTTGTATGCTAGTTCTAGCGAAAACAACAATTGATCAAACCTGATCTAACAAAGATCTAACCAACTGAATTAAGTTTGTTTTAAAATTTTGATGGGGGGGGCTAACCCGGCTGAGGTATTTTTTTATATATGTTTTTAGTGAGGTTACCAGATAACAAACATTAAAATAATACACAGTTGACATTGGAAATATCAATCATTACAACATGGTCATCGCCCCTCTAAGAGACCGAATGATTATTAAGCCCGTAGGCATTGGCAGAAGACATACCAAGTACCTACATGCATGAAACTCCTTACAATAAACCAACAAACTACCCCCTCCCAGAAGTGGCTCTAGACGTTTGAAAAGGCTACAAAGGGTTGCCACAAAGCTAAATATCAAGGGTCCATTTATAAAGCAGCGGATGCTGGTGCGGAGCCCCATCGTTTCAGGTCCGCCTGAAATGGAAGTTAAGAAACAGCGGTCGTAAGATACGATTGGATGATTGACGGCCCCTGCTAGCGGACGATTGGCCACCAGTGAACAGCGCACTCAAGAAATGCTTGTGCAATGTTAAATGACAACAGCGTAGGCATTTAGCGAGGTAGAGCGGACATGATTTGCTACAGCGAATTATGTCCACTCGCCTCTTAATAAATCTATCCCCAAGTGTGGGTGGTGAGGGATGGCATAATTATTTAAAGGGGTATAAAACAGTCTCTTTCATTGTTGTAGCATAAAGAAGCAGTAAGCAGTGGGTTATAATTAATATAAACCATTACAATATGTATTATTCATCATTTTAAATGCAGTCAACCTTTAATTCATTTTTTCAACTTAAATTGTGCAGTGCCCATTACTTCCTGTCGCAGCCCCTCAAGGGGGATGGGGTCTTTACAGCAAGGCAACACAATCAATTTTTTTTTCCTTTGAAGTGTTGCTAGGAGACACCATAAAATAGCTCCATTCAGTTTATTGCTGATGATCAGTAGAGGACTTCTGCAGGAAAAATCACGAAATTAGAACTTAGGTTTTTTAATGTCTGCTTGCTTATCTAGGTATAGGCAGGAACAATACTGAGAATTTCTAAGCGCTCATTTTGCAAGAAAACTAGTTTTCTATTAATATTTCTTTTTATTTAAGAATATTTTTGTTTTTCTTATGAAGCGTTTCATATTCCTTTAATATTAAATACTTACTACTACTTTACATATACGTTCATAATTTCTATATATTTAACCCTCTCCTTAACTTGGTTAGTGAAAAGTGGCGGTAGGTATTTAGCACCCCTCAGCACCACCTAGACCTGCCAGAGCCCCTCCCCCTAATAGTGTAATATCATCGTAGACATATGAACAAAATTGCCCCACACTCTTCCAGAAGCTCAAATTATTGTCATGTCTATCCACACTGCACACAGTGCTATACCAACCAATTTAAATGATTGGGGTTTTAGTTCCCTGACATTATTTCATTTATTTATTTTGCCAATTTTCCTTTCATGATTCAAAAAGAGTATTCAGTTTTGAACAACTTTCTAATTTTCTTCTATTTTAAAATTATCTTTATTTTCTTGGTATCTTTTGTTGACAAGCAGGGAAGTTAGCTCAGGAGCGTACACATGTCTGGATTACTATATGACAGCAGTTTTGCAAGAATGTAATCCATTTGCCAGAGCACTAGATGGCAGAACTGTTTACTGCTATGCAGTGCTGCAGATGTCTACCTAGGTATCTCTTCAACAAAGAATATCATAGGAACAATGTTAGTTTGATAATAGAAGTAAATTGGAAACTTTTTCTAAATTGTATGGTTTGTCTGAATCACAAAATACATTTTTGGGTTTCATATTCCTTTAACATTGAAATAACTGAGGTACATATTTAATGAAATCCAATTAAATAAGTCAGAGGATATCCTGTTCTCACTGAACCGGAAATACTCAGAACTTCACTAATATTTATAATGAGTGGGTGTGAGTATTGTAATCCTCTGCAATTGTGTTGTTGTCATCCTAAATATCTTTAAAAACACGAGAGCAAGCACTGTAAACCAACTGCGCACAATAACAAACTGTTCTACTCCTTACTGTACATTTTAATTGGCCTTTAAACTTATTTAACTTCAGTGATGTAGTCATGAGTCTAAGGCAACTAGAATACAGAAAAGGAACATAACGAATTCATTAATTACAGTTCCAGACAGTAAATAAGATCCTGATTAAAGGGACAGTCTACACCAGAATTTTTATTGTTTTAAAAGATAGATAATCCCTTTATTACCCATTCCCCAGTTTTGCATAACCAACACAGTTATATTAATATACTTTTAACCTCTGTGATTATCTTGTATCTAAGCCTCTGCAAACTGCCCCTTTATTTCAGTTCTTTTGACAGACTTGCAGTTTAGCCAATCAGTGCCTGCTCCCAGATAACTTCACGTGCACAAGCACAGTGTTATCTATATGAAATACGTGAACTAACACCCTCTAGTGGTGAAAAACTGTTAAAATGCATTCTGAAAAGAGGTGGCCTTCAAGGTCTAAGAAATTAGCATATGACCCTCCTAGGTTAAGCTTTCAACTAAGAATATAAAAATATGAGAAGAAGAAGTGGATATACCTGAGCACTCAAAATAGGCTAATAATAATTCGTAATGCGAGTGGATGTGTAGAACTGGGTTATATCTACATAAAACATAACTTTTATTAGATTAAATAAAAAATAAAAAATATATAAGGTGATAAACATTCACTCCGTGTGTTGTGTATTAAAAATAAAATTTAAAAAGATGAATGCTGCAGTGCCAAATAATGGCCATACAAATTGTGTCAAGTGGGTAACAGATAGTCTCAAGTACTGTTAAGTACTTAGCATTAGCAACAAATGTTAATCCAATATAAGGAAGGAAGATATAATTCCACGAATTATGATGCTAAGTGCAGGGCTCAAGTATGGTGAGCCTGAATTAACATCGCAAGTTCTATATATAATTACACATAAGGGTTAGACTGTAAGGAAGTCTATCTGAATCAATTATCAAGACAGATTCCAACACTATTTGGTTGTACACATTATGCCGTTATGCCGTTATCTTGTATATGTTGCTAAGAACAACTATCCCTGCAAGACGTGTGTGTGTGGATGGTGTATCTGGCAGGGGTGTACCATAATATGCTCACGGATTGCACAGAAAACTAATCTAAAAAAGAGGATTGACCTCACACAATTATCTAGCTAGTGCAATACTGGAGCGGTACTACACCCTGTCAGAGTCCCAAACTAAATGTCTAAATAATTGACAATTGTATACTAGTGACCGCAATAGGGTTTTACACTTGTGCCCAAAAAGGCTAGAGAAGTGAAAAGAGTATATCAATATAAGTATATAATAACGCGTCAAAGCGTATCCAAATTATGCACACACACACACTATCAAACTGTCAGCATTCAAATCGAGCGCCTGATGCGCATTTCGCCACCTCCGTGGCTTTCTCAAAGGCTAACCCGTCCTGCCTCCACTCGAGCGGTTAAATACCGCTCAGAGCCAATCACGGGTGAGTAATCATACACACCCTAAAACGGCTGGCCAATCACATATCATCTACCCGATAGGGTAGAGGTCCGTCACATGACTTCTGATGCGGATGTATATGGGCGTGATCCATCACGCGAATAGACACCCGCAATAGCTAGTATTATCCAGAGATATAAGTTATTCTCATTTACTTGTATATCTTAACCCTCATATTGACATAGCAATCGGGCTTAGTAACTAAATTCAGAACACGTAGCTGAGGTTTTGTTAGTCTCTATACTAGCTCATAAGTCAGAGTACCATCATTGTTAACACTAAATTAGAAATAAAACACGATATGAAGTATACGATATAACATATAACATATGACATATACCAGCTTACAAAATTGTATCACACCGATTCAGGGTGTATAAATTCTACATCGTAGTATTAGTGATGGTAATTATAGGGCCGGTAATTCAGCCCCCACCACTTCAGTACGAAGATGTTGTATGAATTAGTTATGGAACCTGAAATAGCGAGGTGGACACATATATCCACTGTGTATGCAATTACAAGAAGTGTTACGTTTTCACTCAGATCATATGCCTAAAGAATATTGTGGTGTTCATATTATATTACTAAAGTTGAGACGTGGGTATCGTGCAAACCGATCATCAATCCTAATACTAGAGCATAGTGTTCCTATGCACATCGTGTTGTTCTAAAGGAAGGCGTTATAACCATCTTGTTCATTAATGCCTGCTGGGGCTATAGTATTCAGCCAAAATATCCAGCGGCACTCTGCTTGTAGCAGCATATTTTCTACATTCCCTGCTCTGATCCCAGGTTTAATCACTTGTAATACCGATACTTTAAGTTCCGGTTTTGTGCTGTGATTTCTTAAGTAGTGTTTAGCTACTGGGGTTAGATTCTTGCCCTTCTCTTGATCTTTAAGGCAGTTTTTAATACTACTGATATGTTCACTCAGTCGTGTCCGCAGTTCCCTCGTAGTGATCCCAATATATCTTTTGCCACATTTGCATAGTAAACAGTACACAACATTTTTAGTTTTGCAGTTTGCAAATCCTAGCATCCGTTTTATGCTTCCTGTTCGTGTCTTATATTCTCTTTCATTAGATATATACTGGCAGAAACTGCAGGTGCCGCAAGCATATGTTCCACATATATATTTGTTCGTTTTCTTTTTTGTGAAGTGGCTTTTAACCAACAAGCTACCTATTGTTGGTGCTCTTCTCCAGCTTGTCTTTATTCTATCACCTACATATGGTGATAAGTCTTTATCAGACTTCAGAATTCCACTATGTTTATTCAAGATATTTGTGATTCTGTCATGGTTGTTATTGTAGGTAGTTACAAATCTGACTTCCTTTTCAGCAGTTTTTATCTTCTTTTTAGGAATCAAAAGTGTATCCCTTGATGTTCTTTTCGCTCTCTGGTAAGCTTTGCGTATTACTTTGCGGCTGTACCCTCTTTCCTTCAGTCGTTGTTTCAATTCTCTTGCTCTCTCATTAAAGACTTTAAAGTCCGTACAATTTCTCCTTATTCTGAGGAATTCTCCTGTGGGGATAGCGTTTTTGGTTCCTCTGGTATGGCAACTATCGTATTGGAGAATTGAGTTTGTAGCTGTTTCCTTCCTAAACAGATCAGTTTTTATGTAATTATTCTCATCTCTATAGATATTGATGTCCAGAAATTCCACTTTGTTCCTGTTTATGTGGTATGTTAGTTTCAGATTGATGTCGTTCTGATTAAGTTTGGTAATGAATTCCTTAAACATCTCTTCACTGCCCGTCCATATTATGAAGAGATCATCTATGTATCTACACCACATATTTACATGATCAGTATATTCAGACATACTGTCAGTGAAAACAAATTCACTCTCCCACCACCCTAAATAGATGTTGGCATAGGTGGGGGCGCAGGATGACCCCATGGCGGTGCCCTGGATTTGCAAATAGAAATTGTCATTAAACACAAAGTAGTTGTGCGTTAGTACAAATTGTAATAGTTTGATCACAAACTTATTTCTCTCTGACCTTTCGTTGGATTGCATACTTAGGAAAAATTCGACTGCTTTTAATCCGAATTCATGTTTAATCGAAGTATAGAGCGATTCAACATCACAAGTGACTAAGAAAGAATCTTGTTCGAGTATTAGGTCATTTATTTTGCTCAATACATCCATAGTGTCCCTTGTATAGGATGGTAGTGCCCATACTATCTCTCTCAAATATAGATCTAAAAATTTACTTCCTTGTTCACACAGGCTGTTTATACTAGACACAATGGGTCTACCTGGTGGTGATTCTTTATTTTTATGGATCTTTGGTAAGAAGTAGATAGTAGCAATCCTTGGATTCTTGACTTGTAGGAACGAATGTTCCTTGACACTGATTAGATTGTCTGCCTTTGCTTCATTAATCAGTTTAAGATAGTCATTTAGAAACTGAGATGTTGGATTGGAAAAAAGGTGTTTATAACATTTCCGGTCTTTTAGTTGTCTATTAGCTTCATTAATGTATTTATCTTTCCCCCAGATAACAATGTTGCCTCCTTTGTCCGAAGGTTTGATGATTACATCATCCCATGAGCTGATTTCTTTTAAAGCCTCTTCTTCTCTCTTAGTGATGTTTCTTACCTTTGTATCCGGTAATTCTAAGAAGTCATTCATGACCATTCTCAAAAATACCTCAACTTGTGGTACTTTCGAGGTTGGTGGCATATATTGGGATTTTAGTCTAATTTGTCTGTCAAGAAACTTATCATTTCCATTTGTTTCCGTTCCTTCATTCTCATTAAGTAATTCAATCAGAGTGTCTAGTGTTTGGAGATCAGAAGTCATATTGTCCTCATGAGTACTGTACATTTTCTTTAGTACTAGTTTTCTACAGTAAAGGTGTAGATCCTTAATTAGATCAAATTTGTCCAAGGGGGGGGATGGGGAAAAAGAGAGACCTCTAGATAGAACAATAGTCTGTATATCTGTAATCGTTCTTTGTGTAAGGTTGATAACTTGTAGTTTGTTATCATCCCCATTTACCACCTCGGGCGCTTCCCCCAATCCTCTCTTCTCCTGTACCCATTGTCTGATCTGTACCCCCACCGTGCCCGATCTCGTAGGGTCCTGTTTTCTTTTTTTGCCCCTTCTGGTGGGTCTCTCGTACCTTTGTCTAATTGAGTCATATCCCTTCCTAAAAAACTACTAGTACCTGGTCTATTAGTATTACTTTCAGAATCACTGTCCTCCACTGCCGACGACTCACAATCTGATTGGTGTGTCGTCTTGGGTGGGGGCAGACTATTGGGTGGTCTCCGTCTCGGTTGCTTATCATCCCATGTGAAGATCCTTCCTTTCTCAAAATCTATCATGTCTCTCTTCATCTTAGAGCACTTAGTCTGTATTATCTCCCTTTCTCTCTTGTCTAATTCATCTCTCATCTCTTTGTACGATTGTTTAAATTTATCCAATGTTTCAAATCTTTGTAATTTCACATTGTATTCACTGATTTCTTTGTCCAACTCTGACATGACTTCAGTTTCATAGTCAGACAGAATCGCAACTAAAATTTCGGAGCAGTTGATCAATGCCTGCTCCCATCTATCCTTGTAACTATCAATGTGAAAGGAGAAAGTGGGAAAAAGGCGTACTCTAAGACCTCTGGGTATGATATGTTTGGCCAGATATTTATCATACGCGCTCTTATTCCAAAAAGAGCGCGTGTGTTTTTTAATCAAGTAATTCAAGGATTTTAGACCATCTTCCCAATTTTCTATTATTGTATCGGTGGTAGTTTCAGTGTCACATGCCAGAGCAAAGGTTTTATCTATATCTTTCAATCTCTGATCCTGTCTATTTTTAAAGTCTTGTGACAGACTGTGCGTCATTTCTGTTGTATATCTTAGTGACTTGGCCAGTCACTTACCTTCTTAAGTAAGTATTTACGTTAGCTAAGTTGTTCCTCAGAATGCTGTCCTAAACAGCGGATAGATATGATCAGTTTCAGAGTTTAGAGTAGAGGAATATTCTTATATTAGTAGTGCTTATACGTTCCCCAACAAAATTAGCTCCTATCTATAGGGAGGAAAATTGTCTTTCCCTCGTCAGAGTAAATAAGGAAATGGGGAGGTGCTCAATATCCTGTGTTAACATAAAAATATGAGAAGAAGAAGTGGATATACCTGAGCACTCAAAATAGGCTAATAATAATTCGTAATGCGAGTGGATGTGTAGAACTGGGTTATATCTACATAAAACATAACTTTTATTAGATTAAATAAAAAATAAAAAATATATAAGGTGATAAACATTCACTCCGTGTGTTGTGTATTAAAAATAAAATTTAAAAAGATGAATGCTGCAGTGCCAAATAATGGCCATACAAATTGTGTCAAGTGGGTAACAGATAGTCTCAAGTACTGTTAAGTACTTAGCATTAGCAACAAATGTTAATCCAATATAAGGAAGGAAGATATAATTCCACGAATTATGATGCTAAGTGCAGGGCTCAAGTATGGTGAGCCTGAATTAACATCGCAAGTTCTATATATAATTACACATAAGGGTTAGACTGTAAGGAAGTCTATCTGAATCAATTATCAAGACAGATTCCAACACTATTTGGTTGTACACATTATGCCGTTATGCCGTTATCTTGTATATGTTGCTAAGAACAACTATCCCTGCAAGACGTGTGTGTGTGGATGGTGTATCTGGCAGGGGTGTACCATAATATGCTCACGGATTGCACAGAAAACTAATCTAAAAAAGAGGATTGACCTCACACAATTATCTAGCTAGTGCAATACTGGAGCGGTACTACACCCTGTCAGAGTCCCAAACTAAATGTCTAAATAATTGACAATTGTATACTAGTGACCGCAATAGGGTTTTACACTTGTGCCCAAAAAGGCTAGAGAAGTGAAAAGAGTATATCAATATAAGTATATAATAACGCGTCAAAGCGTATCCAAATTATGCACACACACACACTATCAAACTGTCAGCATTCAAATCGAGCGCCTGATGCGCATTTCGCCACCTCCGTGGCTTTCTCAAAGGCTAACCCGTCCTGCCTCCACTCGAGCGGTTAAATACCGCTCAGAGCCAATCACGGGTGAGTAATCATACACACCCTAAAACGGCTGGCCAATCACATATCATCTACCCGATAGGGTAGAGGTCCGTCACATGACTTCTGAGTGAACATATCAGTAGTATTAAAAACTGCCTTAAAGATCAAGAGAAGGGCAAGAATCTAACCCCAGTAGCTAAACACTACTTAAGAAATCACAGCACAAAACCGGAACTTAAAGTATCGGTATTACAAGTGATTAAACCTGGGATCAGAGCAGGGAATGTAGAAAATATGCTGCTACAAGCAGAGTGCCGCTGGATATTTTGGCTGAATACTATAGCCCCAGCAGGCATTAATGAACAAGATGGTTATAACGCCTTCCTTTAGAACAACACGATGTGCATAGGAACACTATGCTCTAGTATTAGGATTGATGATCGGTTTGCACGATACCCACGTCTCAACTTTAGTAATATAATATGAACACCACAATATTCTTTAGGCATATGATCTGAGTGAAAACGTAACACTTCTTGTAATTGCATACACAGTGGATATATGTGTCCACCTCGCTATTTCAGGTTCCATAACTAATTCATACAACATCTTCGTACTGAAGTGGTGGGGGCTGAATTACCGGCCCTATAATTACCATCACTAATACTACGATGTAGAATTTATACACCCTGAATCGGTGTGATACAATTTTGTAAGCTGGTATATGTCATATGTTATATGTTATATCGTATACTTCATATCGTGTTTTATTTCTAATTTAGTGTTAACAATGATGGTACTCTGACTTATGAGCTAGTATAGAGACTAACAAAACCTCAGCTACGTGTTCTGAATTTAGTTACTAAGCCCGATTGCTATGTCAATATGAGGGTTAAGATATACAAGTAAATGAGAATAACTTATATCTCTGGATAATACTAGCTATTGCGGGTGTCTATTCGCGTGATGGATCACGCCCATATACATCCGCATCAGAAGTCATGTGACGGACCTCTACCCTATCGGGTAGATGATATGTGATTGGCCAGCCGTTTTAGGGTGTGTATGATTACTCACCCGTGATTGGCTCTGAGCGGTATTTAACCGCTCGAGTGGAGGCAGGACGGGTTAGCCTTTGAGAAAGCCACGGAGGTGGCGAAATGCGCATCAGGCGCTCGATTTGAATGCTGACAGTTTGATAGTGTGTGTGTGTGCATAATTTGGATACGCTTTGACGCGTTATTATATACTTATATTGATATACTCTTTTCACTTCTCTAGCCTTTTTGGGCACAAGTGTAAAACCCTATTGCGGTCACTAGTATACAATTGTCAATTATTTAGACATTTAGTTTGGGACTCTGACAGGGTGTAGTACCGCTCCAGTATTGCACTAGCTAGATAATTGTGTGAGGTCAATCCTCTTTTTTAGATTAGTTTTCTGTGCAATCCGTGAGCATATTATGGTACACCCCTGCCAGATACACCATCCACACACACACGTCTTGCAGGGATAGTTGTTCTTAGCAACATATACAAGATAACGGCATAACGGCATAATGTGTACAACCAAATAGTGTTGGAATCTGTCTTGATAATTGATTCAGATAGACTTCCTTACAGTCTAACCCTTATGTGTAATTATATATAGAACTTGCGATGTTAATTCAGGCTCACCATACTTGAGCCCTGCACTTAGCATCATAATTCGTGGAATTATATCTTCCTTCCTTATATTGGATTAACATTTGTTGCTAATGCTAAGTACTTAACAGTACTTGAGACTATCTGTTACCCACTTGACACAATTTGTATGGCCATTATTTGGCACTGCAGCATTCATCTTTTTAAATTTTATTTTTAATACACAACACACGGAGTGAATGTTTATCACCTTATATATTTTTTATTTTTTATTTAATCTAATAAAAGTTATGTTTTATGTAGATATAACCCAGTTCTACACATCCACTCGCATTACGAATTATTATTAGCCTATTTTGAGTGCTCAGGTATATCCACTTCTTCTTCTCATATTTTTATGTTAACACAGGATATTGAGCACCTCCCCATTTCCTTATTTACTCTGACGAGGGAAAGACAATTTTCCTCCCTATAGATAGGAGCTAATTTTGTTGGGGAACGTATAAGCACTACTAATATAAGAATATTCCTCTACTCTAAACTCTGAAATTCAACTAAGAATACCAAGAGAACAAAGCAAAATTGGTGATAAAAGTAAATTGGAAAATTGTTTAAAATTACATGCTCTATCTGAATCATGAAAGTTTATTTTGGCCTAGACTGTCCCTTTAAGCTAATATTTCTGTATCTACTTTAAAAGCTAGAAAGATAATAATTTTTTTTAAACATATTATTGTTGTTATATACTTATATTTATTATTAAAATTAGGCATCTATATATATTTTTTTTATTTTTACTATTTTCATACAGAGGGGCCCATTTATCAAGCTCCGAACGGAGCTTGTGGGCCCGTGTTTCTGGCGAGTCTTCAGACAAAGACCGCTGCTCCATAACCCTGTCCGCCTGCTCTGAGCAGGCGGACAGGAATCGCCGGAATTCAACCTGATCGAGTACGATCGGGTTGATTGACACCCCCTGCTGGCGGCCCATTGGCCGTGAGTCTGAAGGGGGCGGCGTTGCACCAGCAGCTCTTGTGAGCTGCTGGAGCAATGCTGAATACGGAGAGCGTATTGCTCTCCGCATTCAGCAAGGTCTTGCGGACCTGATCCGCACTGTCGGATCAGGTCCACAAGACCTTTGTTAAATAGGGGCCATTGCGTTCTCCTCCACTGTCAGATACTGTCATGATCCGTACTATCGGATTAGGTCCGCAAGACCTTTGATAAATAGGCCCCAGAGAATCAATATGATAATATTGATCATGGGAAATAATAAATCAAAGGACTATTAAATACAGTAGGATTGCATAATAATACACTAGCCATGAAAGTTTAACCAATTTACTTCTATTATCAAATTTGCTTAGTTCCTATGATATTCTTTGTTGAAGAGATACCTAAGGAGGCATCTGGATCACTACATGGCAGGAAATAGTGCTGCCCTCTAGTGCTCTTGCAAATGGATAACATTCTTGCAAAACTGCTGCCATATAGTGCTCCAGAAATGGGCCGGCTCCTAAGCTTATGTCCCTGCTTTTCAACAAAAGATACTAAGAAAATAAAGAAAAATGGAAAATAGAAGTAAATTAGAATGTTGTTTAAAATTGCATGCGCTATCTAAATCATTAAAGGGACACTGAACCCACATTTTTTCTTTTGTGATTCAGATTGAGCATGACATTTTAAGCAACTTTCTAATTTACTCCTATTATCAAATGTTCTTCATTCTCTTGGTATCTTTATTTGAAATGCAAGAATGTAAGTTTAGATGCCGGCCCATTTTTGGTGAACAACCTGGGTTGTTCTTGCTGATTGGGGGATAAATTCCCAATAAAAAAGTGCTGTCCAGAGTTCTGAACCCCAAAAAAAAGCTTAGATGTCTTCTTTTTCAAATAAAGATAGCAAGAGAACGAAGAAAAATTGATAATACGAATAAATTAGAAAGTTGCTTAAAATTGCATGCTCTATCTGAATCACAAAAGAAAAAAATTGGGTTCAGTGTCCCTTTAAAGAAAAATATTGGGTTACATATACCTTTAGGGGAGCTGAGATTGCAGGGTTTAAACACCAACCCCTCCAACCAGCTCCCTTAAAGGGACATGAAACCCAAAATTTTTCTTTCATGATTCAGATAGAAAATACAATTTTAAACAATTTTCTATTTTACTTCTATTATTTAGTTTGCTTCCTTCTCTTGTTATCCTTTGCTGAAAGGTTTATCTAGACAAGCTCATGAGCAGCAAAGAGCCTAGGTTCTAGCTCCTGATTGGTGGCTGCATATAAAAAACGATTTTCATTGGCTCACCCATGTGTTCAGTAAGAAACCAGTAGTGCATTGCTTCTCTTTCAACAAATGACACCAAGAGAATGAAACAAATTAAATAATACAAGTAAATTAGAAAGTTGTTTAAAATTGTATTCTCTATTTGAATCATTAAAGAAAAAAATTGGGTTTAATGTATCTTTAAAGCTCTCCCAATCCTTCCCGGCTTGGTAACGTCACCTGCATCCTCTGATTCCCCAGGCGATGCTGGAGTCCTAGACCAAGAGGGATGAGGTGCAAGTGCATGGGGGTGGGGGGGTACGATGAGCTCCGAAAGCGCATCCCCCACTGAATGATGACACGTAGTCATCATCCGCACTAAATACTTGTGTCGTCATGTGCTCTTAAAGGGTTCATGTCTCTTTACGCTACTGTGATGTTCGCTGGTCTGAATACGATCTACAAAGTAAAAAGTACATTTTTATGATTCATATAGAGGATGCAGTTTTATGAGACTTTCCAATAAACTTCCTTTATCAAGCTGTGCACATTGTTTTTATATGCACACTTTCTGAGGCTCCATCTCCTACTGAGCATGTGCAAGAAATTTTGGAAATTTTGACAAAAAAATGGATTGCTCATTTAAAATTCATGGTGTTATTGAATTGTATTTTTGTTATGCACTTGTTGATTATGCAATGATACTGCATTAATTGCTTCTTCAAAAGACACATTAAACAGCTCTTACTTTTGGCTAAAAATTGTGCATTGTCCTACATTCCCTGGAAAGACCAAAAAGCAAAATCTGCAACGTAGGTTTGCTGCATTAGCAGGTTGTGGAAGTTGCATTTTGTCCTTTCTAGGGAGCGTGGGACAAGCTCAGTTTTACCCAAAATATCAATTTAATGTCCTTTTAGGTGTCTATAATTGTTTTAGCTGTATGGATAACCTATAAATCATCCATTAATTATGTATACTTTAACCTTTTAGCGCCGTTATGACGTTGAATTTTGTCCTAACTGCGCTGGGCTTTAACGCCCTTAGGAAGAAATAGAACGTCCTGTTTGGTTGTCCTAAAGCCAATGGCGTTTCCAGGATGCGATTGCAGTCTGGAGGGTGTGTCTAGCGTCATAGGGACGCCCCCCTGACCCAATCCCATCATTGAAATCTTGCGATAGCGTGCATGATCTCAGGATTTCCGTTTGTTTACATCAGAACGTTGTTCCGGTGTAGACAACTTAACCCTGTCATCAAAGGGTTAATATATGTTGTGACGTAACCTGGCTACCATGACTAGAACCTGCCGCTGTGCAGCGGAGAAGAGTAATTATAGCAGGAGCCCACCCAAATAACTAGACAAATTAGCATTCAGGTGAAACAAGAACTGACTTTTATTGGGAAAACACACAGTTTATTTACACAATCTCATCAAGGTAAGAGCCTTATCAATCCCCTAAATCTCCCGCCATTCCCTCCCATCCAGACAGACTGGCGCCATTCGTAGAGTCCATTGTTCCATAGTGTCCAGTGGTATAAGGATGGTGGTTCCAAGGTGATCCCGGAGGAGCGGCGGCACTTCCAGGGTGTCGTTGGGAAGCCCTCAGTCCCCAGATGCTATAGTACAAAAATAGTCATGAGCCATGGCTGAGGGCCAGAGCTATGGGTGACTAAACATACACTGGGAAGGCCACTGGGGAGTGGGGGTTGTAGAGAGGGATCCAGAATCTCCAGTTCCAAAGGGAGTTCCCCTCCGGCAATAACCCCACCTCTTGCCCTCCCCAAGAGGTAACAAAAGAGAGCAGAGCTCTGGGACAAGGGGCCGCTAGAGTGACCTGGGGTAAAGGACACTGGGGATACGGGACTATGTGTCCGACTGGCAGTTCCAGGGGCCCAGTCGGCCAGATAGGGACTAGGCGGTCAGGGACCAGCTCTTTCGTGATGATGTGTGACCAACACACAAAGTAAATCCAAGGTCTGGGAGATCATGGTGGCTCTCAAAAAGCCCAAATCTGCTTAGAAACAGGTGGGGGTGAGGTAGTAGGGGGGTGGAGGTTTAACCCCTGCAGCCCGGTGTCCATGACATATGTTATAAATGTTAGTTGTCAATATATATTTTTATCTAATATATCTGATTACTTTAATTAATTTGAAACAAAATTAACTTTACTAAACACGTTGTTTTTGCTAAATTTCCAGTAATAAGGTGATAACACATCAGTGTGGGCATCCGACTTGTTTCACACTCTTAAAAGGACAATGTACTCATGTAAACAGGTAAGAGTTTATTGTATTTAAAAGGACAATCTACTCTAGAATTGTTAATTGTTGTGATAGATAATACCATTATTACCTATTCCCCATTTTTGCATAACCAACACGGTTATATTAAAGGGACAGTCAAGTCCAAAAAAAACTTTCATGTTTCAAATAGGGCATGTAATTTTAAACAACTTTCCAATTTACTTTTATCACCAATTTTGGTTTGTTCTCTTGGTATTCTTAGTTGAAAGCTAAACCTAGGAGGTTCATATGCTAATTTCTTAGACCTTAAAGGCCGCCTCTAATCTAAATGCATTTTGATAGTTTTTCACCACTAGAGGGCATTAGTTCACGTGTTTCATATAGATAACATTGAGCTCATGCATGTGAATTTACCATGGAGACAGCTCTGATTGCCTAAACTGCAAGTCTGTCAAAAGAACTGAAATAAGGGGGCAGTCTGCTGAGGCTTAGATACAAGGTAATTTAGTTAATTTGACAGATTTCCATTTTAGCCAATCAGTGCTGTCTTATAAATAACTCCACTGGAGTAAGCACAATGTATCTACATAGCACACATGAACCAGCACTGTCTAGCTGTGAAAAACTGTCAACATGCGCTGAGATAAGAGGGGACCTTCAAGGGCTTAGAAATTAGCATATGAGCTTTCCTAGGTTTAACTTTCAACAAAGAATACAAAGAGAACAAAGCAAATTTTATGATAAAAGTAAATTGGAGCATTTTTTAAAACTGCTTGCCCTACCTGAATCATGAAAGGTTAATTTTGACTAGATTGGAGTGTAATTTACCCTAATTTGTAATAGGATAAATAGGGCTAGCCCAACAATTAAATCGCACCACACTTCTGAAATTCCTGGCAGGGAAGGGATTAATTAGTTACCTGGTAAGGATAATAGTATTGTAATGTAGGAATTATCCTTCAACCTCCACAATCTCTCCCAAACAGTCCCCCCCCCCCCCTTCTCAAACACACAGTGTGGATTTACTGTACCTTTAAATATGTGTGACAATTTAAGCTTGCGGCTGCTTAAGATCTTCAGAATTATTGTAATGTAAACTAACATGTTTTTTTTTGTTTATGATTCAACAAACAGAAAAAGTGCTGTGTTGCATAAACTTAATTTACTCACTGCCTTGTGATAAAGCTAAAACCACATAATGTGATTTTTTTTTTAATCTTAAAAGCTTTGATAAAAATAAACATTTGCTCCCAGTTTGTCATCTACAATATTTTTATACGTTAATTGTCCTTTGGGTGGTATAATTAAATATTAGTTTTAAATTTTGTTTCACAGATTAGACTTCTGCAGCCAAAATATTTTTGGTTCATCTGAAATTTTCGTATTTATTATTCCGGAAAATTTGTTTCCTCGAATATTCTGTTTCTGCACTATTTTAAACTAATACTGTAAATTGGAATGTTGTTTAAACTTGTATTCTCTATCTGAATTATGAAAGTGAAAAAAATTGTGATTTCATGTCCCTTTAAACATTTTGAGATGGCAATATAAAATGATAAATCATATAAATATAAAATAGTCTGTAATATACTTTCATTATTGATTTTGTCCCCTTTTCTTGTAATTCCAATCTGAAATTGTGAGCTTTTCATTTCCTGTTTCAAATGGAAGTGCAGAACTCTGTTATATTCCACACAGCCATTGGCTGCACAATCTAGTGACCTATATATAACTGTCCCTAATTGGCCACAGCAGAGAAGGTAACCTAAGTTACAACATGGCAGCTTCCATTGTTTTAAAACACTAAGGCCTAGATTTAGAGTTGGGCGGTAGCCGTCAAAACCAGCGTTAGAGGGTCCTAACGCTGGTTTTTACCGCCCGCTGGTATTTGGAGTCAGTCAGGAAAGGGTCTAACGCTCACTTTGTAGCCGCGACTTTTCCATACCACAGATCCCCCTACGCCATTTACGTATCCTATCTTTTCAATGGGATCTTTCTAACGCCGGTATTTAGAGTCGTGGCTGAAGTGAGCGTTAGAAATCTAACGACAAAACTCCAGCCGCAGAAAAAAGTCAGTAGTTAAGAGCTTTCTGGGCTAACGCCGGTTCATAAAGCTCCTAACTACTGTGCTCTAAAGTACACTAACACCCATAAACTACCTATGTACCCCTAAACCGAGGTCCCCCCACATCGCCGCCACTCTATTAAAAATTTTTAACCCCTAATCTGCCGCTCCGTACACCGCCGCCAGCTACGTTATCCCTATGTACCCCTAATCTGCTGCCCCTAACATCGCCAACCACTATGTTATATTTATTAACCCCTAATCTGCCGCTCCGCTATCGCTGACACCTGCATATTATTATTAACCCCTAATCTGCCGCTCCGTACACCGACGCAACCTACATTATCCCTATGTACCCCTAATCTGCTGCCCCTAACACCGCCGACCCCTATATTATATTTATTAACCCCTAATCTGCCGCCCCCAACGTCACCTCCACCTACCTACAATTATTAACCCCTAATCTGCCGACCGGATCTCACCGCTACTCTAATAAATGTATTAACCCCTAAAGCTAAGTCTAACCCTAACCCTAACACCCCCCCTAAGTTAAATATAATTTAAATCTAACGAAATAAATTAACTCTTATTAAATAACTTATTCCTATTTAAAGCTAAATACTTACCTGTAAAATAAACCCTAATATAGCTACAATATAAATTATAATTATATTGTAGCTATTTTAGGATTAATATTTATTTTACAGGCAACTTTGTAATTATATTAACCAGGTACAATAGCTATTAAATAGTTAATAACTATTTAATAGTTACCTAGTTAAAATAATTTCAAAATTACCTGGAAAATAAATCCTAACCTAAGTTACAATTAAACCTAACACTACACTATCAATAAATTAATTAAATACAATACCTACAATTATCTACAATTAAACCTAACACTACACTATCAATAAATTAATTAAATACAATACCTACAAATAAATACAATTAAATAAACTAACTAAAGTACAAAAAATAAAAAAGAACTAAGTTACAAAAAATAAAAAAATATTTACAAACATTAGAAAAATATTACAACAATTTTAAACTAATTACACATACTCTAAGCCCCCTAATAAAATAACAAAGACCCCCAAAATAAAAAAATGCCCTACCCTATTCTAAATTAAAAAAGTTCAAAGCTCTTTTACCTTTCCAGTCCTGAAAAGGGCCCTTTGCGGGGCATGCCCCAAAGAATTCAGCTCTTTTGCCTGTAAAAAAAACACATACAATCCCCCCCCCAACATTACAACCCACCACCCACATACCCCTAATCTAACCCAAACCCCCCTTAAATAAACCTAACACTAAGCCCCTGAAGATCTTCCTACCTTATCTTCACCTCGCCGGGTATCACACCGATCCGTCCTGGCTCCGATGTCTTGATCCAAGCCCAAGCGGGGGGCTGAAGATGTCCATGATCCGGATGAAGTCTTCATCGAAGCGGGAGCTGAAGAGGTCCATGATCCGACTGAAGTCTTCTATCAACGGCATCTTCAATCTTCTTTCTTCCGGATCCATGTTCATCCCGCCGACGCGGAACATCCATCTTCACCGACGACTTCCCGACGAATGACGTTTCCTTTAAGGGACGTCATCCAAGATGGCGTCCCTCGAATTCCGATTGGCTGATAGGATTCTATCAGCCAATCGGAATTAAGGTAGGAAAATTCTGATTGGCTGATGGAATCAGCCAATCAGAATCAAGTTCAATCCGATTGGCTGATCCGATCAGCCAATCAGATTGAGCTCGCATTCTATTGGCTGTTCCGATCAGCCAATAGAATGCAAGCTCAATCTGATTGGCTGATCGGATCAGCCAATCGGATTGAACTTGATTCTGATTGGCTGATTCCATCAGCCAATCAGAATTTTCCTACCTTAATTCCGATTGGCTGATAGAATCCTTAAATCCCTTAAAGGAACCGTCATTCGTCGGGAAGACGTCGGTGAAGATGGATGGATCCGCGCTGGAGGTCTTGAAGATCAGCCGGTGGTCATCGGATTGAAGAACATAGAAGATGCGGCTTGGATGAAGATGTTTGCCGGTCCGGATGTCCTCTTCTGCCCGCTTGGATCAAGACTTCAGCCGGAGGATGGACGTCACTCTTCAGCCCCCGCTTGGGCTTGGATCAAGATTTCGGAGGCTTGGATCAAGACTTCGGTGGACGGATCTGTGAACCTGGCATGGTGAAGATAAGGTAGGAAGATCTTTAGGGGCTTAGTGTTAGGTTTATTTAAGGGGGGTTTGGGTTAGATTAGGGGTATGTGGGTGGTGGGTTGTAATGTTGGGGGGGTATTGTATGTTTTTTTTTACAGGCAAAAGAGCTGAATTATTTGGGGCATGCCCCGCAAATGGCCCTTTTCAGGGCTGGTAAGGTAAAAGAGCTTTGAACTTTTTAAATTTAGAATAGGGTAGGGCATTTTTTTATTTTGGGGGTCTTTGTTATTTTATTAGGGGGCTTAGAGTAGGTGTAATTAGTTTAAAATTGTTGTAATATTTTTCTAATGTTTGTAAATATTTTTTTATTTTTTGTAACTTAGTTCTTTTTTATTTTTTTTTACTTTAGTTAGTTTATTTAATTGTAGTTATTTGTAGGTATTGTATTTAATTAATGTATTGCTAGTGTAGTGTTAGGTTTAATTGTAACTTAGGTTAGGATTTATTTTACAGGTAATTTTGTAATTATTTTAACTATTTTAGCTATTAAATAGTTATTAACTATTTAATAGCTATTGTACCTGGTAAAAATAAATACAAAGTTGCCTGTAAAATAAATATTAATCCTAAAATAGCTACAATATAATTATAATTTATATTGTAGCTATATTAGGATTTATTTTACAGGTAAGTATTTAGCTTTAAATAGGAATAATTTATTTAATAAGAGTTAATTTATTTCGTTAGATTTAAATTATATTTAACTTAGGGGGGTGTTAGTGTTAGGGTTAGACTTAGCTTTAGGGGTTAATACATTTATTAGAGTAGCGGTGAGCTCCGGTCGGCAGATTAGGGGTTAATTATTGTAGGTAGCTGGCGGCGACGTTGTGGGGGGCAGATTAGGGGTTAATAAATATAATATAGGGGTCGGCGGTGTTAGGGGCAGCAGATTAGGGGTACATAGGGATAATGTAGGTTGCGTCGGTGTACGGAGCTGCAGATTAGGGGTTAATAATAATATGCAGGTGTCAGCGATAGCGGGGGCGGCAGATTAGGGGTTAATAAATATAACATAGTGGTCGGCGATGTTAGGGGCAGCAGATTAGGGGTACATAGGGATAACGTAGCTGGCGGCGGTGTACGGAGCGGCAGATTAGGGGTTAATAATAATATGCAGGGGTCAGCGATAGCGGGGGCGGCAGATTAGGGGTTAATAAGTGTAAGGTTAGGGGTGTTTAGACTCGGGGTTCATGTTAGGGTGTTAGGTGCAGACTTAGGAAGTGTTTCCCCATAGGAAACAATGTAGCTGCGTTAGGAGCTGAACGCTGCTTTTTTGCAGGTGTTAGGTTTTTTTTCAGCTCAAACAGCCCCATTGTTTTCTATGGGGGAATCGTGCACGAGCACATTTTTGAAGCTGGCCGCGTCCGTAAGCACCGCTGGAATCGAGAGTTGCAGTGGCGGTAAATATGCTCTACGCTCCCTTTTTGGAGCCTAACGCAGCCCTTCTGTGAACTCTAAATACCAGCGGTATTTAAAAGGTGCGGGAGAAAAAAAGCACGCGTAGCTAACGCACCCCTTTGACCGCAGAACTCTAAATCTAGCCGTAAAACTTTACACTTATTTTGTCAATATTTAAACACCTAATGGAACTTTAAACAATACATCTACGTGTTATTCTCAGACTAATCTTTTCTTTCAATGCATCATTCTATCTAGCATTTATTTAGTGTTTAATGTCCCTTTAAGTTCTGTCATGGTGTCATCCATTACTTTACAGAAACTCAGTGGAATTTAGATAAACCAACACATTTACAGGAAAAGGGGACAACATAAATAATTAAAATATTTTGCAAAAGTTTTTTAATTACACATAATTAAAGGGACACTCAAGTCAAAACAAACTTTTATCATTCAGAAAGAGCAGCAGTTTTAAGACACTTTCCAATTTACTTCCATTATCAAATTTTGCACAGTCTTTTTATGTTCACACTTTCTGGGGAACAAGATCCTACTGAGCATGTGCACAAGCTCACATGGTATAGGTACACTCGTCTGTGATTGGCTGATGTCTCTCACATGATACAAGGGGCCAGAAAATGGGAGAAATAATAAATTTGTCAGAAAAAAGTGTTATTGCATTGTCTTTTTATAATTTACTTGTTAATTATGTTATTCTACTGCATTGAGGAACACATTAGATTTGCATAATCAACAAATGCAAGATAACAAGACAATGCAATAGCACTTAGCCTGAACTTCAAATGAGTAGTAGATTTTTTTCTGACAATTTTAAAAGTTATGTCTTTTTCCACTCCCCCTGTACCATGTGACAGCCATCAGCCAATCACAAATGCATACACGTACCATGTGACAGCCATCAGCCATTCACAAATGCATACACACTTATTCTTGCACATGCTCAGTAGGAGCTGGTGACTCAAAAAGTTTAAATATAAAAAGACTGCACATTTTGTTAATGGAAGTAAATTGGAAAGTTGGTTAAAATTGCATGCTCTATCTGAATCATGAAAGTTTAATTTTGATTGAGTGTCTCTTTAAGCATTTTACATTACAATCTCACAATCTTATATTGTTAAAAAGCAGGTAATGCCCCTTTGTGAGACATACTGTTCTCAAGGTAAAAACTGTCTTTATAGAATTAGGACAGGGGCCTCATAATACCGGCAAGATTTATTTAAAAAACTCATAAACACAGAGAACTTTAGATAATTGAGCCAATAGATTGCACACGGAAATTCAGGAGTATAAACCTAAAATACTGGTAATTTGAAAAAGAAAATGACAATGTTACATTATTTTGCAATCTAATGCTGAATTTCTGATAAACCGTATGCTATGAGGTAAATGTCCTATTAAAGGGACAGTCGATGCCAACATTTTATTGTTTAAAAAGATAGATAATCCCTAAATGTACCCATTCCCTAGTTTTGCACGGCCAACAGGGTTATATTAATATACTTTTCACCTCTATGATTACCTTGTAATCCTCTTCTAAAAGCCCCCTGATCACATGGCTATTTATTTATCATCTATTGACTTGGATTTTAGCCAATTAGTGCAGTGTCCTGCACAACTCCATGGGAGAGAGCACAATGTTATCTATATGGCCCACATGAACTATAAAAAAGAAAAAAGACAGATGCGCCACATGGCCCAATATTGTTTGTTCCACACAATGAATGCAATCTAATTGTGCCGATGCAAAATCACAATTTAGGAAGCACTCCAGTTAGTGCAGTGGAAGCAGTCTGGGATCTATCACAGTCACCCAGCAGACCGACCTCTTGGATAGAGAAGGATATTCTGTGATAAAAATACAAGGAGACACAAAGGTGCCTATATGGCCTAGTACAGTTTGGACCCAAAGGATAATGATGTATATAGTAGGAAATATACTCACATTCAGTAAAGCATCTCCAATGATGCTAATCAGGCAGGAAGGGATCAATACAGTCACCCAACAGACTATGACAAGGCTTCCACAGGAGGCAATCAGCAAAAATCCATAGGACCAGGATTGATCCAAATAATACACAATAGCAAGTGTTTGTATAAAAATGATAGACTTTACTTGTAAAAGATTAAAAACAAGCGACGCGTTTCTCAGCAACAAGCTGTTTCATCAGGCTTATAGGATAATTGTGCTACCACATGAACTAGCAGTCTCTTGTTGTGAAAAGCAAATAAAAAAGCATGTGATAAGAGGCTGTCTGTAGTGGCTTAGAAACAGGCAGCAAATTAGAGGTTTAAATGTTATCACGTATATAATAATATAACAAAGTTGGTTGTGCAAAGCTGGGCAATGGGTAGTAAATGCATTATCTATCTTTTTAAACAATAACAATTTTGGTGTTGACTCTCCCTTTAGATATCACTCTCCTAACTTGTTGGATAAATCCCAGGAAGTGACTAAGGGCTCGATTTATCAAGCCCCTACGGCTGCAAGTTCTCACAAGAACTTGATCGCCGTAATTTATCAAGCAGCGGTCACCAGACCGCTGCTTCCCTAAAGGACCAGTCAACACTGTAGATTTGCATGAGCAGCAAATGCAAGATAACAAGACAATGCAATAGCACTTAGTCTGAACTTCAAATAGCTACTAGATTATTTTTCTGACAATTTTAAAAGTTATGTCTTTTTCCACTCCCCCTGTACCATGTGACAGCCATCAGCCAATCACAAATGCATACATGTACCATGTGACAGCAATCAGCCATTCACAAATGCATACACACTTATTCTTGCACATGCTCAGTAGGAGCTGGTAACTCAAAAAGTTTAGATGTAAAAAGTAAAGTGAAGTAAATTGGAAAGTTGTTTCAAATTGCATGCTCTATCTGAATAATGAAAGTTTAATTTTGATTGAGTGTCCCTTAAGCTTTTCGCCACCTCTAAGGTGGCGAAATTCAATCTCCGCGGTCGAGTCCGACCGAGGAGATTGACAGCTCCTGCCCACGCGTGATTGGCTGTGGGATTGCACGCGAGCGCAAAATTGTGCTTGTGTGCAATGTTGATTACCTGCGGGTAATTTCGCCCCGCCACAGGCGAGCTGAGGCGTACAGGGGCGTGTATACGTGCCCCTATACGCCTCAGCTTTGATAAATCTAGCCCTAAGGGTCTTGTCAGATTGCAGGTCAGAGGCCAGATACCTGACGGGCAGCAGAGGTACAGAATCAGGATCCAGATGCAGGTCAATGGTCAGGCTGAGGTCAGCAACTTAGGAGCAGAGGAGGCACAGAATCAGGTTTCAAAGGCAGGTCAGAGGTTAAGCAGGAATCAGCAACAAGCTGGCAGCAGAAGAACAAAATTGGTATCCAAAAGCAGAACAAGCAGAAGGTCAAATAACAAGATCACAACATCAAGTAATAGCACCCAGGAATACTCTAACAAACAGGCACAGAATAGATGCAATTGTGTCAGTTTGTAGCGCCAAGCGTGGCAAAAAACTACTGTTTAAAAAACAGAAAATGAGACTTTCATTTATAATGATCTTTTATTTAGTAGGGATGGGTGAATGTTTATTTGTTTGGTCAAACGAATAGTCCCGTGGACATTCATTTTGGACAAATTATAAGATTTGTTTAAAGAGATATGAAACCCAGATCTTTTTCTTTCATGATTCAGATAGAACATGCACTTTCAAGAAACTTTCTAATTTACTCCTAGTATAATTTTTTCTTCATTCTCTTGGTATCTTTATTTGAAAAGCAAGAATGTAAGCTTAGGAGCCGGCCCATTTTTTGTTCAGCACCTGGGTAGTGCTTGCTGGTTGGTAGCTAATTGTACATTCCTACAGGTACCTTTATAGCGTTAGCTTGAATCAAGAACAGCTCAACCTTAATGTATTCTTTTTCTTATATTAAATTGTTAGTTATAAATCAGCTTAAGTGTACAGTTTTAGAATTTAAAGGGTTAGTCAACACCAGAATTTTTGTTGTTTAAAAATATAGATAATCTCTTTATTACTCATTCCCTAGTTTTGAATAACCAACACAATTATAATAATACACGTTTTACCCCTGTAATTACCTTGTATCTAAGTCTCTGCAGACTGCCCCCTTATTTCAGTTCTTTTGACAGACTTGCATTTTAGCCAATCAGTGCTCACTCCTAGGTAACTTCATGTGCATGAGCTCAATGTTATCTATATGAAACATATGAACTAATGCCCTCTAGTGGTGGTGAAAAACTGTCAAAATGCATTTAGATTAGAGGCAGCCTTTAAGGTTTAGCTTTCAACTAAAAATACCAAGAGAGCAAAGCAAAATTGGTGATAAAAGCAAATTGGAAAGTTGTTTAAAATGATATGCCCTATTTGAATCGTGAAAGTTTATTTTGGACTTGACTGTCCCTTTAAACCTTGTAACGTATTGTATTTCCATTGATTATCATGCTACTTTCAATATTGTAATCTGTCATTTTCATTGAGCAAGATTACAAGTTGTGCGGTACGGCTTTACCGCTAAAAAAATTGCCTTTGAGTGTAGAAATGGTCAACTACTCGATATTACAAGTTGTGCGGTACGGCTATTAAACTAGCTTTATAGCCTATACCGCAAGAATCCATTCCGCAATCAAAGACCAGGAGTTATGGATTTTGCTAAACAAAAATGTTTCACAAAACTCATAAATAATATGTTACAAAGTACACTAACACCCATAAACTACCTATTAATCCCTAAACCGCCATCCCCCAGCATCGCAAATAATAAAATAAACCTATTAACCCCTAATCCACTGCCCACCCACATCGCGACTACCTAAATTAAAGTTTTAACCCCTAATCCACCATCCCTCCGCACCGCTAATACCTAATCAATCTATTAAACCCTAAACCGCCATCCCCCCACATCGCCAACACTAAATAAAGCTATTAACCTCTAAAACGCCAACCCCCCACATTGTGACTCCCTAAATAAACCTATTAACCCCTAAACTGCTGGCCCCCCATATTGTGACAAACTAAATTAAACTATTAACCCCTAAACCTAACACCCCCCTAACTTTAAATTAAAGTTACAATATAACTACCTTACAATAAATAAAAACTTACCTGGTACTTTATTTATAGATTAGGGGGTTTTCATTTTTCATTTGTTATTTTTTGTAATTTTAGAGTTTGTTATTTTGTGTAATGTTAGGTTTTGTTATTTTGTTTAATTTTAGATTTTGTTATTTTTTGTAATGTTGGTTTTTTGGGGGGTTTCGTAGTGTTAGGATTTTGTAATTTAGGTTTTTTATTTTTAGTATCTTATTTTTTTAAAATAGTAATTTTAAGTTTATTTATATTTTAAGCTTAGTTTTTTTTTTTATTTCACAGGTAAGTTTTTATTTATTTTAAGGTAGTTATATTGTTACTTTAATTTGAAGTTAGGGGGTGTTAGGTTTAGGGGTTAATAGTTTCATTTAGTTTGTCACAATGTAGGGGGCCGGTGATTTAGAGGTTAATAGGTTTATTTAGGGAGTTGTAATGTGGGAGGATGGCGGTTTAGAGGTTAATAGGTTTATTTAGTGTTGGTGTTGTGGGGGGACGTCGGTTTAGGGGTTAATAGCTTTATTTAGTGTTGGCGATGTGGGGGGGGGCGGCGGTTTAGGGGTTATTAGACTAGGGGTTTATGTTAGGGTGTTATTTTTTTAAACAACTTTCTTTTCTTCAAAGACTTCAATGGGGAATGCTTTAATGTGATCGCCATTTCGCAATCGCAGGTGTTTTTTTCCTATATTTTTTCTCCATTGATCTCTAGGGGGAAAACGTGCATGCAAAGTCGAAACTTTCTTGTAATACTGGAAGTATAGAAATAGCGGTACGGACCCATTTTGCGCGGTGTGTATGCTACGGCAATGCCACACAACTTGTAATCTCGGTCATTAATGTTAGTTACTGTTTGTAATAGCAAATAAAATAAAAACCATTTCCATTTGTAAAACAGCTAATAAAATATATAGAAAAAAAGTAATAATTGAAAGATACAACATGCTATCAGATAAAATGATTATAACTTATGGGATAAGTATTTAAATATGCTTGATTCTAAATTTAAAAAAAGAATATATTGTTGCTAGTTAAATTAGTTTTTAATAAATGTTGATCTTTTAATGGGATTTGAAAGATAAATGTAGCTAAAATTACTCTAATGCCTGTTTTATGATTTGCGTTCCGTCGTGGGTATTTTTAGTCAAAATTTTATGTCAAGCCTTTGTTTTGAATTTTAAGCTTCTATCTTCTCTTTTGATGATTTTTCTTATGAAGTGATGATGTGTGATATTAGAATTGAATAAAGATAAAAAACAAATAATACATTTAATCAGGGTGAAGACACAATGCAAAGGAACTAACAAAGATATCATTTATCATCCTTAGAAGGAAATTACAAAAGATTAAGTAACAATCAATGCTTTTGATAAGGACCCCAGGCTTTAAAGCAATTACCTTACATCCCGTCCTGAGGGGAAAAAAACATTCTTTTTAGGACTGCTGAAGTCTTTATTCTTGGATACTTTTACAGGCTTCATGTCCAGAGAGGATGTAACTGTGATACGAATCATGAGTCAATCTGTACTGTGAGTTTAACAATTCAACATGTTTACATTCTAAAAGTCTTAATGGAGTTGATTCAATGGATCATAATCCTCATTGTCAGAAGGTGAGGGAAGAAAGTTTTCAGTATTTTACTATGAAGATATGAAACTATCTTTGTTCTTAAAGGGACAGTCTACACCAGAATATTTATTGTTTTAAAAGATAGATAATCCCTTTATTACCCATTCCCTAGTTTTGCATAACCAACACAGTTATATTAATACACTTTTTACCTCTTGTATCTAAGCCTCTGCAAACTGCTCCTTATTTCAGTTCTTTTGATAGACTTGCAGTTTAGCCAAGCAGTGCTGGCTCCTAGGAACTCCACATGCGTGAGCACAGTGTTATCTATATGAAACACATGAACTAACACCCTCTAGTGAGGAAAAACTGTCAAAATGCCCTGAGCTAAGAGGCGGCCTTCAAGGGGTTCGAAATTAGCATATGAACCTCCTAGATTTAGCTTTCAACTAAGAATACCAAGAGAACAAAGGAAAATTGGTGATAGAAGTAAATTGGAAAATTGTTTAACATTACATTCTCTATCTGAATAATGAAAGTTTGTTTTGGACAGTTCCTTTAAAGGGATTTTCAACAATAAATACATGCTAGACATAATGAGGAGATTATTCAAAGCAAAGATTAGCCTTTGAATAATATGTACATTTATATTAGTTGATTAAATATTGAAAATATAAGTGAAAAGGTTTAGTGCCAGATTACGAGTCGAGCTCTAATTAGCGCTAGAAGTAAAATTTTTGCACACGGGTTGCGCTGGTATTAAAAGTTGAAAGTAAAAAGTTATTGTGCTTGCGCTAACGATGCATGCAAAAAGCCAAACTTACAATATTGCACGCGCAATAACCTATTCCCCCATAGAAGTCAAAGGAGCAAAAAAGTGGTGAAAAAACCCTACTCGTGTGCAAACCAATCGCATATTCTCATGTGAGCTAACCCTACATGAAAATATGAATAGTTTACATTCCAATGTTCTGCACATAGCAGAATATGTTCTATATATTCATATTTCTACAGATATCTGATGGTATTTTGGTACACTATATATCTGCGGTACTTGTAAAGTGCGGCTAATCACCCGTAAGGGTCTCAAGGCGCTGCTCGTTTTATCAACCTCAGAAGGATGAAAGGCTGAATGGACCTCGCCGGGGATTCAACCTGCAACCCTCGGGTTGCTACAGAGCTCAGCCACAGTGCATAAGCATGCTGAGCTATCTGTCCAGCCTCTATACCTGCTGTATATATAGATGATTATATATAGGTATAGATATATACAGATATATATAGGAATATCTATTTAGCAATACTTAGAACATATTTTCCTATATTCAGAACATTGGAATGTCATCTATTTACAGCAAATGCACATTATAACACTTTATTAAATATGAATATTGCCTAAATATGTTTTTATATGTTTTCCTCTACTTAACTGCAAAGGGCTCCAATGCACATATATATATATATATATATATATATATATATATATATATATATATATATATATATATGTATGTATGTATGTCTATATGTGTGTGCATATGTATTTATGTGCTTATATGTGTATATATGTCTGTAAATACATATATACACATATAAATACATAAATACATATGTACACACACATATATAGACGTATATAAATACATATATATCCATCTATACATATCCATGTATATGTAGGTATCTCAATGTTAAAGCCCTTTGTAGTCTTTTTTTTCTAACACCTGAGACCTCATATCTTTGATCCAATATAACTTTTGTGTGCAAACGTTTGTATTAGTTAAAGGGACAGTCTAGTCAAAATTAAACTTTCATGATTCATATTAGGGCATACAATTTTAAACAACTTTCCAGTTTACTTTTATCATCAAATTTGCTTTGTTGGTATTCTTTGTTGAAAGCTAAACCTAGGTAGGTTCATATGCTAATTTCTAAGCCATTGAACTGTATCTTATCTCAGTGCATTTTTACCGTTTTTCAGAGCTAGACAGCGCTAGTTCATATAGATAACATTGTGCTCAATCCTGTGGAGTTATTTCTTGGTCAGCACAGAGAGCTGTTTGGGAAGGATCAGGCAGGGATAAGAGGTGGGAGGGAAATTTCTACACTAAAGTTTAGGGCTGCAGCTAACGATTATTTTCATAATCGATTAATCAACTGATTATTTTTTTGATTAATTGACTAATCAGATTAAAAAACAAACAAACCATTTATCTCTATTTTTAAAATAAAATTCTCATACTGAGTGTTACAAATATAAACTTCAGACTAAGGGCGCGATCACATATACGGCGCAGGTTTCAACGCAAGCGTGGGAACCCGCGCTGCCCATAATTTTACCTCGCACATCGGGGTATTACATATACTGCACTGTTAGATGGTAAAGTGGCATAAGTAGGATAAACTGGCGATCTTTTGAAATGTGCGCAAATACACATTTTAGTCGTCGCAAGTAACTTACGCCAGTATTTTATCCACGGAAAGTGTCAAAAAAGAGTAGTTTATGCAAATTAGGCTAACACTGAATCGAGATTTCATATAAAAATGCGACACGTAATTATGCTATTCAAAATTCATATACAAACCCATATATAAAGAGATGAAGGTAATACAATTATGATTTCCCATTGTTCTCTCCTCCAAGTATTGTTGATTGTTTTGATAAGAAATTTAAAGTAAATAAGCAAGTATATGTCCACAATGTGATAAAGTACCTACAAGCTCAATCCATTTGATTATGTTGTGGCTTCAAACTATTTCAAATACACAAATAAACCTTAAAAAACCAATATCATAGTATACTGTCCCTTTAACCTTGAGATGCTGCTTAAATGTATGTGTTTGTTAAGGCTTCCAGGGAGTTACGTTGCTTTTTTAGTCAGTGCAAGGGTTCCTGCGCCTGCAATTTGTGGCGAGATAAGAATGGAGTAGATTCTCTGAATTCTGCTCGCGTAAGTCCTTACGCTGTATATTGAATACCAAATTGCGCGTTTGTTCTATGTTAGTCTATGGTTAAAAACAATACGGCCGAAGGGTGAAATATATACGTGCGTAACTTGTATGCTACGCTGTATATGTAATACCAAAATCGCGTAAAATCTGGCGTTGCCGGCTTTTGCGGGCAACGCTGCATATGTAATGGAGCCCTAAATCTTTACAACTTTACATTAACACAACTGTTTGTTCAATTTTTAAGCAGCAGAACAAATTTTTAGAATTAAGCAAAACAAAACCACGAGGTAGAACTAGAAAAAGGTAAACTATAACTGTTTATAACATCTATTATTCATTCTTTCAGAAACGTTGCATTGAAATGTCAACATGGCCACATGGCTGAGGCTGGCTTTCTTTTTGCAAGCTATAATACCTGCAGCAGAGAAGAGGCGCTCAGATGGTGTTGAGGTGCCTGAGATGCATAAGAAGGATTTGCCAATTTCATCAAGGTGGGATATTTATCTTTGTTAACTCTCCACAATACAAGGGGCATCACAACAAAGTAAGCCTGGACTTAATGCTAACATAAAAATATCTTGAATATCTATATGCAATGGTAAATAACCAGCTATAAGGTTAGGGAAAATAACAGATATATACTTATAGAGGTTGAATTTGATACATATTACAATTAATGAAAAATATAAAATAAAAAAAAAAGTAAAAAAGAACTAAGGACTATGGGGGAGATTTATCAAGTAGCCGATCCTGCTTGCTCTGCCCAATGTGAAATGCTTGTGAAATGCTTATGCAATGTTAAATTTTGACAGCATATAGCGAATCATGTCTGCCCGGGGTTTGATAAATCTACCCATTATATCAATAACAGGACAAAGTTTTACACATTTATCTATACAGTACATATAATCAGCAATAGCAAGGAATTAGCTAATAATAGTGCACATCAATTCAAATAACAAATCCCATCAATCTAGGGCTAGGTGTAAATAACAAGCTCGGCACTATATCATGCGAAGCATAGTCCCAAATCACCTGATTTAATATAAACAATCCAAATGATGACTCCTATTTTATTTCTGTGTTGCACATAAGCCTGGAGTAGTTGTAAACCTATACAATCCTGAAAAAGTTAAAAGTAAACGTCTGTAGACATCCTTTAGGCTAAGGGCATAACCATAAAACACAATACCATGTGCAGGAGCTCGTTGGAGTGAAACAGCTGGTGCCGTGCACAGACCAACTATTTGTAAACCAACTAATCGATTATTTTCATAATCCATAATTATTATCGATTATATTGATTAGTTGTTGCAGCTCTACTACAGTTAAAATAAACCTTGAAAGCTACATAATTAACCCCTTAACTGCCGGGAATTTCAGAAGTGTGGTGCGGAGCTACAATGTACAATATGTGCCCTTGTCCACCGCAGCTTGCCTCTGGCGGGCAGAATTCCCCTGGTGGAATTGCATGCAAGTGCTACTTTGTTCCCTGCCCGCACACAGCCAATCACGCACATCAGGAGCTGTCAATCTCCCCCGTCTTGAAGTTCTCCGCCTATGAGGTGGAGAAGTGTCAAGGAAGCAGCGGTCTGATGATCGCTGCTTGATAAATTGTGACTGCGGGTTCTGCAGTCACAGAGAGGCGAAGGGCTTGATAAATCAAGCCTTTTATGTCCCTTTAATGCAGTTGGGTATAGTTGATTGCCTCTGATATGCTGCAATAGAGTTAGAAGTCACACGGGAAACATAAAGAGAATTGAACCTTGCAATAAAATTCAGCTAACAGATAATCAGTAGCAGCAGCCTGGAAGAGCAGTGGGAACACGACATGCTGAGGTTTACATTTGACGTTGACTATTAAAGACAATTTAAACATCTGTTATACCAGCTGCAGGATATTAAAGGTATAGGAAATTGTTCTTACAAATAGTTGTTTATTTCTCAATGAAATTACAACATATTGTTTTCAAGAACATGTTCATTCAAATGGGCTGGGCCTACATGAAAAGCAGATATGCTTATTTTATCCCTATCTGTGCAAAAATAATTATTTGGGACTGAAATTTTCATTATGGGTGGTGATTTCAATGAACAATGGCAGAGTAATCCAGCAATTTCCAATACATTTAATGCTATGCAGCTGGTACATCAAGTCAATGGGAACTACAGTGTCCCTTTAAAGGGACAGTCTACTCCAGAATGTTTAATTTTTATAAATATAGATAATGCCTTTTCTACCCATTCCCCAGCTCTGCACAACCAACTTTGCTATATTAATATATTTTATAACCTCTAAAACTCTGCCTGTCTCTAAGCCACTACAGACCGCCTCTTATCTCAGTACATTTTTATGGCTTTTCACAGCAAGACACTGCTTGTTCATGTGTGTAATATATATATATATATATATATATATATAACATTGTGCTCACTCCTGTGGATTTATTCATAATTCAGCACTAATTAGCTAAAATGCAAGTCTGTAAATAGAACTGAGACAAGGGGGCAGTCTGCAGAGGCTTAAATGCAAAGTAAATCACAGAGGTAACAAGTATATTAATATAACAGTGTTGGTTGCACAAAACTGGGGTATTGGTAATAAAGGGATTATTTATCTTTTTAAATAATAAAACATTTGGAATAGACTGTCCCTTTAAAGGGATATTAAACACTTTGAGATGATAATATAAAATTATACATTGTATATATATAAAAACCTCTGCAATATACTTTCATTATTTATTTTGTCCCCTTTTCCTATAATTCCTTTCTGAAATTGGGACCTTTTCAGTTCCTGTTAGAAGTGGAAATGCAGAACACTGTTATATTCCACACAACCATTGGCTGCACACTCTAGATACCTATTTATAACTGTCTCTAACTGGCCACAGCAGAAAAGGTAACCTAAGTTACAACATGGCAGCTCCCATTGTTTTCTAGACACTAATGGCTAGATTACAAGTGGAGCGGTAAATTATCGCGCACCCACAAAGGAGAAAATTTGCCCATTTGCGGGCTCACGATAATTAATCAGCCATTACAAGTGGCTGGTTATTGCTACCACAAGCTTGCGGTAGCAATTAGCGCTCAGAAAAGATCTGATCTTTTCTGAGCGCTAATATTCTAAAAGTGCCCCAAATGCCCTCAAAATAGAGGACATTATAGTTTTTTTTTATTATAAAAGTATAAAAAACAACCGCACTAGGCAGTCTTTGGGGTCTAAAGTTGGTGGGACTGGGGTGTTATAAAAAAAAACGGCACTGAAAAGTGCCTTTAAATTGGGGTCTATGGGAACTTTATGTTCCCAGTAAATATATATGTATATAGTAATATACATATATACAGTGTATATATATATATATATATATATATATATATATATTGCCATCGCTGCGCTACTTACCCCTTTCTTTGAATGCATCATTCTATCATTTATTTAGTGTTTAATGTCCCTTTAACTAAGCACTAAGATTACAAAATCTCATTTATGGTATAAAACACTTTTACATTCTACAAAACATGAATGCAAAGAAAAATCTAGAGTACAATGTCCCTTTAACTGAATCATGAAAAATGTTGTGTTTTATGTCCCTTTAACCCCTCAACAACCACGACGTACCTTGTACGTCGCTGGTCGTTAAGGGTATTTTCGGACCAACGGCAAAACTGCATTATTATGACCTCCCTACCTCCTGCAGGCCTCCTGAAATAGCGCAGTCTTGTCGCATTTTCCCAAAAAATCCCTGCTCCGTACTGGTCGTTAAAGGGACATGAAACCCAAAGTTTACTTCTATTATCAAGTTTGCTTCATTCTCTTGGTATTATTTGTTGAAGGAGCAGCAATGCACTACTGGTTTCTAACTGAACACATGGTTGAGCCAATGACAATCGGTATATATATGCAGCCACCAATCAGCAGCTGGAACCTAGGTTCTTTGCTGCTCCTGAGCTTTTTTAGATAAACCTTTCAACAATGGATAACAAGAGAAGGAAGCAAGTTAAAAAATAGAAGTAAATTGGAAAGTTGTTTAAAATTGAATGCTCTGGGGCTTGATGCCCCGTGTTTCTGGCGAGTCTTCAGGCTCGTCAGAAACATAAGTTATGAAGCAGTGGTCTAAAAGCCGCTGCTCCATAACCTGTCCGCCTACTCTGAGACGGAAGACAGACATCGCCGGAAATCAACCTGATCCAATGCGATCCAATTGATTGACACCCCCTGCTAGCGGCCGATTGGCCGCGAATCTGCAGGGGGCAGTATTGCACCAGCAGTTCACCAGAACTGCTGGTGCGATGATAAATGCCGAGAGCGTATGCTGTCGGCATTTAACAATGTGCAGCGGACATGATCCGCAATATCGGATCATGTCTGCTCGCACGTTCTTAAATAGGCCCCTCTGCCTAAATCCTAAATGTCTTATTATGACTTTAATGTCCCTTTAAAGGATTAAAAAAGATTATTTCTTAAATCCATGATACAAATCAAAGTAGTGTTACATTTTAACCGCACCTCCGGTTTTATTTTATCCCCTGAAATAACAGTATTTTTATTTCTTGAATTACCTGTGAAACAAAAGATGCAATTATGAAAAAGTCTCATATACTCATAGCTTACTTTCTACCTTCCAAAAAGCTTTACGTGTTATAAAAAGTGTATAAAAGAAAACCATTATTTATTTATTTTTTAAAACAGATGAGTCTCAGTCCTACCACGCTGCAATGTGATATAGTAGTGTAAAGACAAACATCTCCACCGTCTTGGTTTAACAGCTTTTCCCTTTGGTAGTTTGTATGAAGTTTTTGTTTAGATCATTGCTTACCGAAGACTCTATTCATTCCTTTTGCATTCATTTCCTGGACGGAAACTTTTATTCAGTTAGACTAAACGTGTGGTTTTGAGAGACAAGCTCAAAGAAACTATAGAATATACTCATAATGTTTTTCTTTTCAATCTTAGACTCTCTTTACTATGCATTTAAATGATTTTGCATAATCCAGGTCTTTTTTTTCCTTTACTCTTGTCCTTGGGGGGTTTTCACCACCCACATGAGTTCATAGATCATGACTGAGCTATATTATTCGGAAGTGTCACCAAAGGGATCTTTTTTGTGCAGTTCCTTTCTCTAAATTTTACACAAAGGGATTCATTGCAGATGTGAATAGAAGTTAGAATTCCCCATCTTCACTATTAGTATAAAGTGAGGTTTGTTGTTTTTTCAATTACTG